>NC_060119.1:522425927-522728957 GCF_021461395.2 Schistocerca americana | reverse complement strand
CAATAAGCTTTAGCCGCTGCTGCTGCATGCTGCTGCGAATTGCTGTAAACCACATGGAAAAAGGCAGTCATAAAGGGGTGAGTGCAAAACCTAGGGCCAAAACAGAGACACTGACACACCACAACATGTCATGTACTCTAGTAAAGTAAATTCCGTTGCACAAGTCAGATTCTGCATCACATGTAAATTCTTGTTCAAAAACGCAGTCAGATAGCTTATCCAAAGTTTAGTTTTAAGTTTTTCATGGAACGATCTGTTGAGGGCTTAAATGACAGTGAAACTGACACTCGTAAACATGCTCACAGTAATATGCAGATTAGATTCCGTTTACTGATAGACCACGTTGCTTATCGAGTCCATTTTCACAGACAAACATAGACAATATTTCTTTGAAGTCAGTACCGCCATTAGACAGTTATTTATTTACTGTGTTACATTTACGCTTACACAATCATGATTTTGGCTTCAAAGTGCCATTATTGAGTGTTTTAAGTGTTATAAATTGCCTAAGATGGCATACTGTCGTATTAATGGCACTTTGAAGCAGAAATCATGATTGTGTAAGTGTAAATGTAACACTGTAAATAAACAAAAGTCCAATGGCAGTACTGACTTTAATGAAATATATTATGACTATGGCCCCGCATTATGAAAAAATTATAATAAGCAATATTGGCTACAGCTACGTCGCATATTTGTTGCGTATACGTTACGATATCTTATTTTGTTCTGAAGCTGCAGATGTTATTCAGTTTTCTAATATAATGAAGGAGGTTGTTCCAGGGCTTGAATCTTGCTACTGAGAAGGACCAAGAAAAAGCAGCTGAACGATGGTGTGGGACAGAAAGCCTTCTGCTCTAATGGGAGAGAGTGTTTTGCCATGCTGTTGAGTCAAGAGCTTTAAGACCGAGAATACACCATAGGGAAGATAGAGGGTGTGTTGATCACTGCTCTTGTCTGCAAGCAGCTAGGGTAGTTGTGAATATCATGGTGAAACATGATCAAAGAGTTGAATAACACAATATAACGAACACAGGGGTTTATAACCAGTTATAGTTGCCGTTGGCTTGGCTGCCAAGAACTTGCAGGACTACATCGCTGTAATCATTTACTGGAATAAGGAGAGTTTGTACAATTTTCTTCTTTAGGTTTATGAGGGAATAACTATTCATATTTTTGTAGGGCTTGGATAGATGCTGATGCTTTCTTGAATATTGTAGTTATGTGCTCAGTCCAGTTTAGATTTTCACTACCCCTGGACTGTTTCCTGAGGGAGTGAAGTTGATATTTGTCTCATTTCGGATTAAAAGCATTTGGGATTCTCGATATTTCTGGGTAATCAAACAAAAATGACCAACCAGTAACGCTTGGGTTTTGGAAGGGTCGAGCTTTCACCCTATATTCCGTGCCCATTTTGATAGTGCAGACAGGTCGGTATTGAGATATTCGATATCTGTCTTCAGGTTTAGTGGTTTTGCACCTTTCTACAACAGAAGGTCATCAGAGTACACGTGGTATTTGCAGTAGAACAAAACTGATGACACATTGTTGACGTACAGTTAACCCAGGGGACACATGATACTACCTGTCTCCATTGTGGTTTGATGGTGCTGGACATGACGCATTGCTACTGAAACGATAGGTATGAGCGAAACCATTGCACTCAACTTGGCAAGAAATTTAGACTGCTACCTTTGGCAAGTAAAATGTCGAAGTCGACAGCGTCACACGCATATGACAGTCACCTCGTCTGTAACCATGGCAAGCTTCACGTCATTTGTTACCTTTATTCCCGGCCGGTGTGGCCGAGCGGTTCTTGGCGCTTCAGTCTGGAACCGCGCCACCGCTACGGTCGCAGATTCGAATCCTGCCTCGGGCATGGATGTGTGTGTTGTCCTTAGGTTAGTTAGGTTTAAGTAGTTCTAAGATCTAGGGGACTGATGACCTCAGATGTTAAGTCCCATAGTGCTTAGAGCCATTTGAACCATTGTTACCTTTATTAAGGAATACGGTGCTCTGCGATGTTTACGGAAACGTCACTGCTATTCGTCCACTAGTTGTTTGTAGTTGTAGTTCACTCGTAGAGACGACACAGCAGAGGAAAACAGTCTGAATCACATGCTAGCGACGTTACGCTAGCAGCTCTTGCCAGGGGTAGAAACAAGCGCGGTGTTATTTCAGTACTGGTTATTGTCGCCTTGCTTTCAACTGTTAAACGTATCGGTGAAATTGTGGAAGTGGAATTTGTACACTGCAAGTAAGGAAAGGTAGGCATTATTATCATCGTTTAACATGGTTTTTATACATTTTGTTTTGTACTTATTTTCTGATAATATCTTTTCTATTTCTTCCAGTGTTAAACATCACAATGTCAAGTTATAATGAAACTGCGGAACAAGATAGCGTTCTCAGTCCACCTAAGAAACGAGTGAAAAATTCTGCAATATGTAATTCGGAGAAAAAAATGATCCTGAGCGTGTAGAAAACAGAATGTGATTTACATCCAAAAATAATAACATCAGATATTGTTGCTAAAACTGCATGTACAACTTGTGTCAGCGGCTCATCCGTATATCGAATGAGTCAAGAACATAAAGCTAATCTCACCTTGTAATCACAAGAGACAGACAGGATTCGTTAAAAATAGTTCAAAATATAAACTACTTCGACAGAAACGCCATAAGGACGGAAGTGCACCAGCTTTTCTGTGGCAATCAGCTGTCTACCACTGATATTCCTTGCTTCCCTTAACGAAGATCCTGATTTACCGGACATCACAAAAAAATGGCTCTAAGCACTATAGGACTTAACATCTGAGGTCATCAGTCCCCTAGACATAGAACTACTTAAACCTAACTAACCTAAGGACATCACACACATCCATGCCCGAGGCACGATTCGAACCTGCGACCGTAGCAGCAGCGCGGTTCCGGACTGAAGTGCCTAGAACCGCTCGGCCACAGCGGCCGGCCCGGACTTCACAAATTTTAGGTACGTTAATCGTAGACTCTTTGAACGAAAAATATCGGTTGACTTGGGGAATGGAACAAACCAGTGAAGTCATCTGCCCATCGGATTTAGGGAAGATGGGGAAGGGGACATTCCGGCATTTGCCTGAAGCGATTTAGGGAAATCACGGAAAACCTAAATCAGGATGGCCAGACGCGAGTTTTAACTGTTGTCCGGTGTGCTAACCACTGCGCCACCTCGATCCGTATCGAGAACATTCTAGAGAGAGGGTGTTGTTCATGGACAACAAAGTCAACAAGTCAGGAAGGTAAGGAAATTTATTACTTCGACGAGACCAAACTAAATGCATGCGGTACGGGGAATAAGATCTGGATAGATGATTCAGTATCATCAACTGAGAAGACCTTTCTATCTAGGTTGTCTACAGGAAACAACGGGCAATGTGTGAAAGGCAAACGACTAATAATAATGCATATTGAGAGCGAGACAGGTTTTGTGGGCGAGCGTTTGTAGGCTTTCGTGCCGAAATAGACCGATGACTATCACGACGAAATAAAAGTCAAGTCTTTCAAATGTTGGTTCTTCCTCGCCATGAGGATCAATGAGTTACTGTATGTGATAATACACCATGCCAATCATGCAAAGTGAAAAGAACTCCGAACACTGGCCCCAGCAAACAGAATAAGTTGAATACGTTGCCTTTTCTACTAATAATAATCTGAAAAAGAACTTCATTCGTAATTTAAAAATCGACTCGCTCCCCTTTCGAAAGTTCTGGCGTCTAAAAGATTTTCTGCGACACCTGCCCTTCTTACTACATAGAACAAAGAGTACGTGGCTTGACAACCAGATATAAAGAACACTTTTTAAGAAAATATAACATTAGCACCAAAATTCTTCTTTTTCCGACCATATTCTGATTACAGTTCGCGCTCCTGAAGATATTTTCGTTATCAACATTTTGTACACCGAAAAGAAAGGGTGTAGATTAGATATTTTTGAAGAATTTGAGATTTTCAAATATATTTCTCGAAATGATAGCCTGATTCTCAATGAACAGCTGCAGTTGCGTAATAAAAATTCCTTCAAAGGTACAAAGTCGTTACATGTATCTTGCTGTTTGATGTAGGGTAATTGATGGTACCTGCTATGGTCCTCAGAGGTAGATAAACGTTATCAATTGTAGGTAGGCCATAAACTCTGCAACAAAAAGCTTTAGTCTTCAACAAGGCATTTTTCTCTTTGAATTTAAGTCGAGGAATCCATCAGAACATTTATTTTCTTCAGTACGCTGATCTTGGTCTTTCTGCAGATTTTGTACTATCTGACGGTAAAAGGCGCAAAGGTTTGTTTCGGTAATCCTCTTATTTCTTAAGAAGCAGCGTTTCCTTCTTTCGGAAGGAAGAACCAGTATCTCTTCATTAGAATTTATATCCTTGGGAGCCTCCAACACACCTTTCATTCTATTACGTTTCCAAGATTTACTGCGGTACAATTCTCTGCTGTTTTCTGTTCTAAATATATTTGCAATTTCTTTGGAGAGAGTTCATATGCCTGCTCCTACATTCGCGATAATGTACTGAGTTAGCATATTCGTATCTGCTGTAACATAGTTTCTTCCTTTTGCAAGGATGGAAATGTCGTCTTGGCTCAGAACTCTGATTTTGGTACTTATTCTTGTGCACACTGGTACTCGTTTCCATTACAGATTCCATAAATCTGAACGTAAGGTAATGTACTCATCCATCATCGAGATACATGAAGAGCTAAATTTGGCTCCTGAAGGTATTCGTGTAAGTTTCGACATAGTGTCAATCAATTAATGAAGTTGAGACTAACATAGCACATGTTTTTCCAGTAGATTTACTTGTGAGACGATGAGCAAGTGTTTAGGGTCACGTCGGGTAATGTATTGGGTTCTGAAATCACTAACTTTTATATATGGACGAATTCGAATACTCATCTCCAGAAAAAGCAAACAAGAAACCATATAAGTGGCATCAGTTTCTGGATGATATATTTGTTGTTTAGTCCCACGGTAAAAAAGGATTTAGAAAAATCATTTTGTTGTCTAAATAATATGAGTCCCAAAATCCATTTTACCATATGTTGAAAAATGACAACAGAATATCCGTCTTAGATGTTTTGGTTATGAGGCCGACAGAGCGAAAGTTAGAGCATAGATTCTTTCGTAAAGTCCCGCATACGGACAGATGTTTACATAAGAACTCCAGCCATCATCCACAACAGGAAAGGAGTATTGTTAAAAGTCTGGTCGACAGAAGAGAATTTGCGTGTCGGAACAGCTGGACGCCGAATTAAAACTTTCAAGCTGACTTTCCAGAAAAATATCTATTCAGGTAAATAAGTAGATAGAGCTCTACAAACAAACAACAGGAGGCTGAACGACAAGGATAAAATAAAACAGTGGCAGAATGCAGTTTCTGTCCCTTTTATTAAAGAAGTACCTGATCAATTCGGGAAAATTTTAGAGACATGTGACATACAACCGGCATTTAGATCAACAATGAAAGTATATCAAACCATCAGATCTATAAAGGACAAAACTCTAAGTACGTGTGGAGCGGTGTACACTGGAGCTTCCAAGAGAAGAGAGAATATATTGCAGAAGGAATGTAGGACGTTCCAGACCAGGTAAAGTAGAAAATTCAGCCAAAGTGGAGCGTGCTCTTTAGCCGGAATGAAGTTTCCCGAAATCTTAAATCTATCAACAATAATGAATCATTGTCCACGGTATATAGATAAGCAATCAAAATGTATAAACATGGGGTTAATTCTAACAGAAAAGAAGAAACCCTTATACTAAGTGATATATGGACAGTAATTATGCAGAATGTATGCTACTGCCCGTTGACAGTTAAGTTTTATGTTGGGCAAGGAGTATCTTTGTCGATCACGTGTAAACTTTAATCACGTCCCATTTTCGCAGTATTTATGTCGCTTTTCGACTCCCGACCCGTCAGTCAGCAAGACTGAGAGGAATCACGAACAAATCTGAAGATATGCAGCGCAGCTCTATACGAAACGTTAGGAACGGAAAAGTTTCATAGACTACGACCACACAATCCAGAAAATTTACCAGCAACTAAGACATCCGGTGGTCAAAGTCTTCATTGTATGATTGTAATGTAAGTTGTATGTTAGACATCACATACTGTGTTTTTCAGCTCATAATGACATTTTAAATTTGTATGTGAAGAACGAGCACGTTAGCAATGTATGGAGTGCCACAAAATGAGAATGAAACTGAACTGCAATTGCATGGGCAGTCGTAGGTGCAACACACAGGGAAATATTTCCTTAGTCTCCTAACTTCTGTTCCTTACCAAATTTCCATCCACCTTTGCGTTGAAGTCTAGGGAACCGAAACGACAGTTTTCTGCGCGGCATAAAACTATAGCATACAAGCATTGAAGCGTAGCGCAAAAAGCTTTGTAATTAAACGTGAGCACGTTATAGTTCTCTCACGGCCTAGCAGACCCAACAGCTATCAGACGGCGAATGCGAGTGACGTCATCCAACATCTGCACACTCCGCGCCTTGTCGCTAATCAGTTCAGGGACGTGTTGGTCGTCTGGGCTCCACCGGATAATCCAATTCAGCCCGAGGCGGCTACTGATGTGCAAGTAGCAAATGGAAGACTCACCACGAGTGATCTTCTTCGTAACAAACTTCAGCGCCCCGTCATATCAGAGTTTCCACCCCCACTGTAAACTCTTCGGTGCCAAGAAGGGCACAGGACGAGCTGAGGAAAAGACGGAGGTAGTCTGTAACCGGGGAGTGGGGCCCAAGACCGGGGGGAGAATATAATTACGTAGCTCGTGGGGCGTATAATCGACTTCCGTGGAAGTTGGTGGAGTCCTGGTGTCCTCTTTAAGCAGTGGCACTCTTGTATGCAATGTCTTCGAGTTGCATGATAATAATTCTGTCATATCGCGACATCTGTTACTACCTGTGGCACACTGCTTGCGCTGAAGACGGCGCTACGACAGTAAGTGAGTGTCAGGACGATTCTCATTGAGAACACGACAATATATCATGATGACATGCGCCATGGAGACCAAAAATTCTGTATCCTTTATTTCCATGGCAAATTGATTACACATTCTGCTACTTCATTTAGTAAATAAAGAAAAATGTACGTCCAAATCAAAGAACATCTACAGAATAGATACAATATTTCACTATTGATTTTCGTCGCGTCCGAATAATTAGTAACATCCTCCCACGCAACTAGCCCTATGCTCGTGGAAGTATAAATCGTCTAGTACTATCAGGTCTACCTTGCAAAGGACACCCCAAGTTCGCCAATCATCAGCTTTCGTACACGTAGAGTAATGACAGAGCAGAGTATCATGTGTAGCTTTGACATCACGGAATTGGATAACAGCAAACCTGGTACGATGATTAGTGTTGAATAGCCCTACTACGACAGAAGAAAGAGAGTAGTCTATTAGGAAGCCGGGATACGATCAACTTTTCTGTGGAACCTAGCAAAGTGATGCAGTGGCAAGGTATGGGACTCACTTGTGGGAGGGTGACGGTTCACATTGCCAAGTGGCCAACCAGATTTAGGTTTCTCATGAGTACCTTCCTTCGGAAGGTCGCTGCCAATTTCCTTCCCCATCCTTTCTCAAACCGAGCTTTTGTAGTATCTCTGACGATGACATCGTCGATGGGACGTTAAACGCCAATCTTATTTCTTTCATATATGTATGAAGATGGTATCTGTTCTATCGGACATGTCCAAAAGATCACATACCATCGGTGGCCATGCAGCTCGTTAGAATGAAATTACAGCGAAAGAACAGATACCATCTTTATATATATAGCTAGAGCTCACCGGCCATTTAACCATTTTCTTCTGTGCGGATGCAAAAACAGTGAACTCTTACGGGAATCGGCAGTAGATCCGCGAGTAATAAGTACGCTGGGCAGGGACAACAGGTTACGAATCTTGGTCTCACGGGAGGCGTGACAGAGATAAGTCCCTGCAGCCGCACTATCCATTATGTCCTCGGTGGTTCAGATGGATAGAGCGTCTGACATGTAAGCAGGAGATCCCAGGTTCGAGTCCCAGTCGGGGCACACAATTTCAACTGTCCCTGTCTACTTATATCAGCGCCTGTCTGCAGTTAAGGGTATTCATTTCATTGTAATTTATATTTCTGCCGATAAGTGGAACACTACCGATGACGAGCAACAGGTGTTGAGGCTGGACGCTGTGGCTAAGCAAAGAGGATCGCCTAGGTAATATACGGGAAAAGCTCGGCTGTAACGCGTTTCTAGAGTCTGAGAAATAACGGAATTCTTGTCATTAAAGGGGAAACGAAACATTTACAAAGTAATCAATACCTACATCATGGAATTAAAAAGTAAGAGAACAACTTCGTGAACGAAGACATTCACTATATCTCTACATAGTATAATAACGTAATGTATGTCCAACATCTCTTCCTAAACTGCAGCATCGAATTCAACCAGACGTGGTTGCTATCTGGATAAAAACACTGTGGGGGTAAGGACCACCTACCTCTTGCAAGAGCCATCTAACTATCGAAGGTGTGGGGTTGCGTCTAACAAAGAAGCGTACTAATCACTCGTAAATACGAAGAACATATCTAATATTTGAGATTGAGATCACCTAGCGACATGCAACTAACTTTACACATAATTTCAAACCTTTAGGCTGACACCAGCAAGAAATTATGTAATTTATCGCTTGCTACCGTTTGCTGTTCACACAGTAAAACTGTCGCATCGGGCAATTTATTTTAATTTATTATTTTTTTACTAATAACTCTATCTGCTACAACATTTTGCGCACAGTATCCACACTTCTGGTAGGACGAGTACAGGGTAATATCAAAGGCAGCAGAAAATGAAATAACTGGAGAAGGATTCATTATGAGTAGTAAGGTAGGACAGAGAGTGAGTTACAGTGAATAGTTCAGCAATAGCACTGTCCACATCAGAATCTAAGCAAGACAACACCGACAACCATAGTTGAAATATACATGCCGATGTCGCAAGCAAAGGATGAAGAGAAAGAGTGTATATAAGGATATTGACCGGAAAGTTCATTATGTAACGGAAGATGAAAATCGAATACTTCTGCGGGACTGGAATGCGATTGTAAGCAAGGGAATAAAGGAAAGGGTTACGGGGGAATATGGGCTCTGTAGCAGGAAAGAGAGAGGTGACAGACTAATAGAGTTCCGCAACAAAAACCAGTGAATACTGTGTTCAAGAATGACAAGAGGAGGAAGTACAGTTTGAAAAGGCCGGGAGATAAGGTAAGATTTCAGTTAGATTACTTGAAGGTCAGGCAGAGATTCCAAAATCAAATATAGAATAGTAAGGCTTACCCAAGAACAGATATAGATTCAGATCAGAATTTAATAGATGAAAAGTAGACTGAAGCTTAAGAGACAAGCCAGGAAAAAAATGCACAAGGAAGTGAAATACAAGAGACCTAAGGAATGAAGAGATGTTCTTGAAGTTCTCTGACGCTATAGATACTAAGACAGGAATCAGATCACTGAGAAGTTCAGTTGAAGAGAAATGAGAAATATTTCGGTTGATCGACGAGAGAAGGAAACACAAAAATGTTCAGGAAGATTCAGGAATACAGAAATACAAGTAGCTTAGGTACGAAATACAGAGGAAGTTCCCAGAAGCTAATGCAAAATGGCTCCATGAAATTCATGAATAAATAAGGTTGTCGGAAGCGCTCATTCAGCATATAGAAAAGGAAAACTGCCTCTGGTAAAATTGAAAGCAAGGGCGGTAACATTACGTGTGCAATGGGAATTTCACTCTAAAATGGAGAGGGGTGAGCAGATAGGTGGAAAGAGCACGTGTTCAACGTACTCTACGATGGGGAATACTTCTCTGATGACGTGACACAAGAAGAAACTAGAGTCGAGTGGGAAGAGACTTCCACAAAATGCGGGAACTGTCGCACAATCAAGTCAGCAGCGCATGCATCCAAGTTGTTGACAAGAATAATATACACAAGAGAGGAAAAGAAAATTGAGGCTCTGTTAGATAACGATCAGTTTGTCTTTAGGAAAGGTAAAGACACCATAGAGGCACTTCTGACGTCGCGGTTGATAATGGAAGCAAGACTGATGACAAATTCAATGGGTACTGGACCTGGAAAAACAGTTAGACAACGTAAAATATTGCAAGACGTTCGAAATTCTGAGAAAAATAGAGGAATGCTATAGGAAATACTCGTAATGCATAATAAATAAACGAACCAAGAGGAAACAATAAGAATGGAAATCCTAGAATGAAGTTCTCAATAAAAAGGATGTAAGGCAAAGGTGTAGCCTTGAGCACCTGCTATTCGATCTATAGATCGTGGAAGCTATGAGGGAACTGAAAGAAAGGTTCAAGAGTGGGATTAAAATTCAGAGTGAAAGTATATCAATGATAAGATTCGCTGATGACATTGGTACCCTCAGTGAGCCCGAAGAAAAATTACTAGATTTGTTGAATGGACTGTGTTGTCTAATGAGTACGAACATGGACTGAGAGTAAATCGAAGAACTTGCTAAAAGTGTTATACATCTGCATCTACATACATACTCCGAAAGGTACCGTTAGTCATTTCCTCTTCGTTTGCACTTGCAAACAGAGCGAGGGAAAAACGTTATCTATATGCCTCTGTATGTGCCCTAATTTCTCTCATCTTATCTTCTTGGTCCTTAAGTGAAATGTACGTTGGCAGCAGTAGAATCACTCTGCGGTCGGCTTTAAGTGCCGGTTCTCTGAATTTTATGAATGCTCCTCCAAAAGACAGTCTTTTTCCCTTCAGTGAGTCCCATTTGGGATCCCGAGGCATACCAGTAATATTTCTGTGTTCGAACCTAAGAATATCAAATGTATCAGCTCGCCTCTGAATTGCTTTGATGCCTTCCTTTAATCCTAATTGCTTCAGATCCCAAACACTCGATCAGTACTGAATATTATGTCCTATGTGCGGTCTCCTTTAAAGATGAAGAACACTTTTCTAAAATTTTCCCAACAAACTGAAGTCTGCCATTCGCCTACCCTGAAACAATTCTTATCTACATCTACATCTACATTGATACTCCGCAAGCCACCCAACTGTGTGTGGCGGAGGGCACTTTACGTGCCACTGTCATTACCTCCCTTTCCTGTTCCAGTCGCGTATGGTTCGCGGGAAGAACGACTGTCTGAAAGCCTCCGTGCGCGCTCTAATCTCTCTAATTTTGCATTCGTGATCTCCTCGGGAGGTATAAGTAGGGGGAACCAATATATTCGATACCTCATCCAGAAACGCACCCTCTCGAAACCTGGCGAGCAAGCTACACCGCGATGCAGAGCGCCTCTCTTGCAGAGTCTGCCACTTGAGTTTATTAAACATCTCCGTAACGCTATCACGGTTACCAAATAAACCTGTGACGAAATGCGCCGCTCTTCTTTGGATCTTCTCTATCTCCTCCGTCAGACCGATCTGGTACGGATCCCACACTGATGAGCAATACTCAAGTATAGGTCGAACGAGTGTTTTGTAATTTTATATGATCATTCCGCTTCAAACCGTTCCGCACGCATACTCCCAGATATTTTACAGAAGTAACTGCTACCAGTGTTTGTTCCGCTATCATATAATCATACAATAAAGGATCCTTCTTTCTATGTATTCGCAATACATTACATTTGTCTATGTTAAGGGTCAGTTGCCACTCCCTGCACCAAGTGCCTATCCGCTGCAGATCTTCCTGCATTTCGCTACAGTTTTCTAATGCTGCAACTTCTCTGTATACTACAGCATCATCCGCGAAAAGCCGTATGGAACTTCCGACACTATCTACTAAGTCATTTATATATATTGTGAAAAGCAATGGTCCCATAACACTCCCCTGTGGCACGCCAGAGGTTACTTTAACGTCTGTAGACGTCTCTCCATTGATAGCAACATGCTGTGTTCTGTTTGCTAAAAACTCTTCAATCCAGCCACACAGCTGGTCTGATATTCCGTAGGCTCTTACTTTGTTTATCAGGCGACAGTGCGGAACTGTATCGAACGCCTACCGGAAGTCAAGAAAAATAGCATCTACCTGGGAGCCTGTATCTAATATTTTCTGGGTCTCATGAACAAATAAGGCGAGTTTGGTCTCACACGATCGCTGTTTCCGGAATCCATGTTGATTCCTACATAGTAGATTCTGGGTTTCCAGAAATGACATGATACGCGAGCAAAAAACATGTTCTAAAATTCTACAAGAGATCGACGTAAGAGATATAGGTCTATAGTTTTGCGCATCTGCTCGACGAACCTTCTTGAAGACTGGGACTATCTGTGCTCTTTTCCAATCATTTGGAACCCTCCGTTCCTCTAGAGACTTGCGGTACACGGCTAGTTCTAGTTCATATTGCTTTGCAACGTTATGGCTAGATATCCGATCGACGTGATTATGTCAAACGGCACCCTGCTGCTGCTGTATTCGAACATTATGGATTTATTTTCCTATTCAGCTGCAATAACTCAAATATTTCTACGTTTAGAGCTAATTTCCATTCATGTCACCAACTAGAAATTTTGTGTGTATCATCTTGTATCCTTCTACAGTCATTCATGGACGATACCTTCACAAACACCACAGCATCATCAGCAAACAGTTGTGGACTGCTGCTTATGCTGTCTGCTTGATCACTTATGGCATACAGAAGATGGTGTACAGAAGATAACAGACAATGGTCCTATGACAATTCCCTTTGGCATTCCTACCGATATCCCTGTTTGCGATGAACAGTTGCTGTCGAGGACAACATACTGGGCCTCTACGGAAATCTCGAAATATGGAATCCGGTTGTTTCCCTTCACCCATGGTTCGGAGGATCTTATGTGAGCGTGTGGACACACTGAGTTTGGTTCGAGCGTTGCTTTTTGAAACCGTGATGATTTGTAGACTGAAGCTTTTCCCTCCCAAGGGAATTTCCTGTATTCGAACTGAGAATATGTTCAAGAATTCTACAGCACACCGACGTCACAGATATTTGTCTGTATTTTGCAGGTCCGTTCCTTTACCCGTTTTATATACAGGAGTCACCTTCGCGTTTTTCCCTTCGTTTGGGACTTTGCGGTAGGCGAGAGATTCGTGATAAATGCAAGATAAGTTAGGGGCCAATACCGTAGAGTATTTGTAGAACCGAACTGGGATTCGACCAGGACCAGACGACTTATTTGCTTTCTAGTGTTTCCACTGTTTCTCTCTACCAGCGATGCTGCTTACTATGTCCTCCATACAGGAGTCTGTGCGATGGTCAAACGACGATATGTTTGTACCACTCTACTGCTTCAACGATTTCTGAAATGCGAAGTTTAAAGGTTTGGCTTTACTTTTGCTGTCTTCTTCTGAAATACCAGACTGATCAACGAAGAACTCGATAAGAGCCTTAGCGATTTTACGTAGGCTCAGAATTTTCTCGGGTTCTCAGCAAGATATGTTGCTACGGTTATGACGATGGTAGTAGATGTAAGCTTCACGCATCGATCTTTTTACAGACTCACGAATTTCTGTTAACTTTTGCCCGTCGTCATTAGCGCGTTTCCTTTGTATCGAGGGTGCCACAGCCACTACTTGTTCAGCATTTTTCCCTATTCCACACGAACTTCTCCAGCGTAAGAGTCACAATCCGTACTTCCAGTCCACCTATCGTACTGGAACTAAATGGCATCAATTCATTGTCTAAGTAGGTTGCTAACAACTGTCCATCTGCTTTATCTAGCAGAAATACCCTCCTTACTAACTTTAGTAAACAATGTTGCTATGAGGACATCATTGTCACTAATTACTGTCTCTATACTGAAGCTGTCGATTAGGTCAAACGTGTCTGTAGCTAAACCGCGAACAAGGATTTGGATTAATTTGTGAAAAACACGTGGAATGTTGGCAAAACTTGATGCGTAATTTATCGTTCCCAAACAAATGTTTTTATTTAATAATGATCCTACCACCGGACGTTGTGGCCGGTCGGTTCTAGGCGCTTTAGTCCGGAACCTCGCTGCTGCTACGGTCGCAGGTTCGAATCCTTCCTCGGGCATGGGTGGGTCTGCTGTCCTTAGGTTAGTTAGGTTTAAATAGTTCTAAGTCTAGGGTACTGATGACCTCAGATGTTAAGTCCCATAGCGCTCGGAACCATCGGAGCCATTTTTGAACGATTCTACCTTAGGTCAACTAACATTTCCAAGATTCTTGCCAAATTCATACAAATAGTTAAGACTTATAAATAAATGTCACAATACTTAAGGACATTTCCATTATACATAAAATTACAAATGGTAATCGAAGAACGAATCAACTGTGCAATACAGTGGCGGCTCGATTACAGACAGTTAACTGATTAATAAACCTGCGGTGGAACTCTGTCCACGCCACTAGCATCACAACTCTAGACTAATCTTACAACTGGACTTCTATGTAAGTTAACAAACATTAAACAAAAGACTTTAAAATGTATACATCTCCACTGTAACAGTAAGCTCCAGGCCTACGCCCTGGCAAGACGTTAGACATAAACACATCTAATGTTGATATCCAAAGTCTATTAGCCGTCTCACCACTAGGACATATACAAACACGTTAAATTTTTCTTTTATTGACAACACTAGGGCGTGTAAGGCGAATGGCGACACTTTGGTGTCGTACGCTGATGTTATTCTGCTCTCATATCGACAAGATACGGTCAAATTTGGCAAACGCTACTCGTGTGTAAAAACCAAGGCAAACAAAATACTTCGCTGATTTGGCACAGTACTGTTACACATAAACCAAGTTAGGTACTTAAATAAACTACCGGGCCTCTAAAACACTATTAACATGACATTGGCAATTAAAATATTATTTCTTTAAATAAATCAAGAAACTCAGTGCTCAGTTTGTCCAAACCTTTCATAATGCGCCCACAAGGGCCTTAAAATAATAGAAACACTGAGTAAATTACTTCCCCAAAATCACTGAATCCACGTCCTACTCTGGCGACGCCCCTGCCGTGGCACGATACCAAAACAATGGCATTAAACTACTTAACTTGAAGCTGAACAGGAGATCCCAAGAAGTGCGTGTGACCTGCCAACACCTAGGCATCGTACGATGACGGGAGAGCAGCCGAAATATAACGAATATACGTCCCTGCCCCGGACAAGCAGAACAGCAACGCATCAACCGCTGCCGATACAAAGTTGGCAATATACACCAGGTCAAAGACACTTTATGTTAGCATTCCTAGCATTAACAAGAAACTCTCGTAAAAAGTCATTTAAGGCAATAATTACATAATAAGTTAAACGAGATAAATAAGTGAAGATATACCTTTACTGCAAAGTGCAAAATGGCTAAGCAGGGATGGCTAGAGGACAAATGTAAGGATGTAGAGGCTGATCTCACGAGGGGTAACGTAGATACTGCCTACAGGAAAATTAAAGAGACCTTTGGAGAAAAGAGAACCACTTGCATGAATATCAAGAGCTCAGATGGAAACCCAGTTCTAAGCAAAGAAGGGAAAGCAGAAAGGTGGAGGGAGTATATAGGGTCTATACAAGGGCGATGTTCGTGAGGACAGTATTATGGAAATGAAAGAGGCGGTAGATGAAGATGAAATGGGAGATATGATACTGCGTGAAGAGTTTGACAGAGCACTGAAAGACCTAAGTCGAAACAAGGACCCGGGAGTAGACAACAATCCATTAGAACTACTGACGGCCTTGGGAGAGCCAGTCCTGACAAAACTCTACCTTCTGGTGAGCAAGATGTATGAGACAGGCGAAATTCCCTCAGACTTCAAGAAGAATATAATAATTCCAGTCCCAAAGAAAGCAGGTGTTCACAGATGTGAAAATTACCAAACTATCAGTTTAATAAGTCACAGCTGCAAAAACTAACGCGAATTCTTTACACACGAATGGAAAAACTGGTAGAACCCGACCTCGGGGAAGATCAGTTTGGATTCCGTAGAAATGTTGGGACACGTGAGGCAATGCTGATCCTACGACTTATCTGAGAAGATAGATTAAGGAAAGGCAAACCGACGTTTCAAGCATTTGTAGACTTAGAGAAAGCTTTTGACAATGTTGACTGGAAAACTCTCTTTCAAATTCTGAAGGTGGCAGGGGTAAAATACAGGGAGCGAAAAGCTATTTACAATTTGTACAGAAACGAGAAGGTATAACAGCCGAGGGGCATGAAGGGGAGGCAGTGGTAGGGAAGGGAGTGAGACAGGGTTGTAGCCTCCCCCCGATCCTATTCAATCTGTGTATTGAGCAAGCAGTAAAGGAAACAAAAGAAAAATTCGAAGAAGAAATAAAAACTTTGAGGTTCGCCGATGACATTGTAATTCTGTTAGACACAGCAAAGGACTTGGAAGAGCAGTTGAACAGAATGGACAGTGTCTTGAAAGGAGGGTATAAGATGAACGTCAACAAAAGCAAAACGAAGATAACAGGATGTAGTCGAATTAAGTCGGGTGATGCCGAGGGAATTAGATTAGGAAATTAGACGCTTAAAGTAGTAAAGGAGTTTTTCTATTTGGCGAGCAAAATAACTGATAATGGTCGAAGAAGAGGGGATATAAAATGTAGACTGGCAATGGCAAGGAAAGCGTTTCTGAAGAAGAGAACTTTGTTAACATCGAGTATTGATTTGAGTGTCAATAAGTCGTTTCTGAAAGTATTTGTATGGAGTGTAGCCATGTGTGGTAGTTTAGACAAGAAGAGAATAGAAGCTTTCGAAATGTGATGCTACAGAAGAATGCTGAAGATGAGATGTGTAGATCACATAACTAATGAGGAGGTATTGAATAGAATTAGGGAGAAGAGGAGTTTGTGGCACAACTTGACTAGAAGAAGGGATCGGTTGGTAGGACATGTTCTGAGGCATCAAGGGATCACCAATTTAGTACTGGAGGGGAACGTGGAGCGTAAAATTCGTAGAGGAAGACCAAGAAATGAATACACTAAGCAGATTCAGAAGAATGTAGGCTGCAGTAGGTACTGGGAGATGAAGAATCTTGCACAGGATACAGTAGCATGGAGAGCTGTATCAAACCAGTCTCAGAACTGAAGACCACAACAACAACAACAGCAACATGCCTTTACTGGGGCTTTTTTGGAACTAATAGACATTGTGACTCGGATATGCACCAAACGGCAGAAGCCCGGTTGAAATGTGCGGTTATAACCGGCAACGCTCCTCAACAAGGCGTAAGAGTGTGTGCCCACAGGTGCTTATCCTTACACTAAGCGTACACAACTTTAGTTACAGGCCAAGACCAATAGCTCGCCCCAGGAAGGACCATAAGTTCTAAAACAAACAGAAATTGCAATCTGTGTAGCAAATACTTAATGATAACAAACAATGATTTCAGGTACAAAATTAACATTGCAACATACCAGCTAGGTGCGTAAAAAAACCTCAGATTGACACATACCGCCCCGAAAGGTGTCACTGAAAGGCATAAAGGTACCGGATTCCTGGCCAGCTGACACAGGGGAGGAACTAACAGTCTTTAAGTACAGTACTTACTGAAGTCTTCGCACACACAGTTTAAAATAATTGCAAGCAGTCCAACAGCATCAAGACTCCACTTAGGCACCGGATAATACTGCCCACCTGTTCGTAGCTGCTAACAAGTTATTCACTACATCTCGGCATATTTAGCACACCCAACTAACTATTGCACTACGTAACCAGGTTGCACAGGACGAGAGTCACTCCTTGCCCGCTAAAGTCGCCGGGAGCAACGATCGACGCTGTAGGGAAACGTGGGCCTCCACGACCCAACTATCAATCGTTTCAATTCGCTGCAATCTCCAGGACGCCGAGTACGCCATTCGGATCTCCTGGAGGGGACTGCCAAGGGGCAGTTGACTGTGAGAAAAAGAACGAATCACCAATGAAAAGATAACGTTCTATGAGTGGGGGCGTGGAATATCAGAAGTTTGAACGTGGTAGGAAAGATAAAAAATCTGAAAACGGAAATCTTAATGCTCTTTCTAGATGTAGTCCCACTACATTTAGAAAGAGCCTTAGGATCTCCGCTTTAATGAAAAGAAAATGGAGAGAAGACAAGGATCTATAGTCAGATGAGTAGAGATTAAGATCAAAAGCAACGGAAAATGGCATTGCCATAGCAGAATTCACAATGAGTAGAACGGTTGTTCTCATCAGAATCGACAGCTAAAAAACACCGACAATGAGAGTTGTGGTATACGTGCCAACGTCACAAGCAAGCGACTTTGAACAGGTAGTTCAGCACGTGGAGGAAGGTGAAAATATAATACTCATGGGAGACTAGAATGTTGTTTTAGGGAAGGGAGTAGAAGAAATGGTTGGCCTTGGTACCAGGAATGAGAGAGGTGAATGACTTATTGAGATCTGCAATAAGTTTCAGCAACTAATGGCAAATACTCTCTTGAAGAACCACAAGACGTATACTCGGAAAAGGCGGAGAGATACGGGAAGATTTTAGGTAGATTTTATCACGTTCAGGCAAAGATTCCCGAGTCAGGCCCTGGATTATAAGGCGTACCAAGGAGCGTATATAGATTCAGATCGCAATTTAGTAGTGATGAAAAGTAGGCTGAAGAACTAGTAACCAAAGAAGTGAGATACGGAAGTACTAAGGAACGAAGAGGTTCTATTGATGTTCTCTGAAGCTAAAGATAATGCGAGAAGGACTAGCTCAGTATACAGTTCAGTTGAAGAGGAGTGGACATCTCTAAAAAGGGCAATCACAGACGCTGGAAAGAAAAAATTACGAGCAGAAAAATTTACTGTGACGAAACCATGGATAACAGAAGAAATACTTCAGTTGCCAGACGATAGAAGTAAGTAAAAAAGTGTTCAAGGAATTCAGGAATATAGAAACATAAGATACGTAATAAATAGGAAGCGCGTGGAAGCTAAGGCGAAATGACTGCATGCTAAATGTGAAAAAATCTAAAAATAAATGATTGTCGGTCACCTGATTAAGCATGTAGAAAAGTCAAAACAATCTTTTTTGAAATTGAAAGCAAGGGTGGTAACATTAAAGGTGGAATGGTAAGTCCACGCTGAAATGCAGAAGACAGAGGTTATAGACGAAAAGAGTACGTTGGTCTATGAGGGGGAAGACATAGCTGATGTGATAAAAGAAGAAAGAGGAGTCGATATAAAAATAATGGATCTATTGTTAGAATCAAAATTCAAAATTTCTTTGGAAGACTTCAAATACTCATCAGAATATCTGAAATCAGTGGTCGAAGTGGCAACAAGACGAGTACGCCCCCTTTGTCGTGTAGAATGTATGAGACTGGAGGTATACCATTCGACTTTCGGAAAAATATTATCTACACAATTCCGAAGACTGCAAGAACTGACAAGTGCGAGAATTACCGCACCATTAGCTTAAAAACTCATGCATCCAAGTTGCTGACAGAAAAGAATATGAGGAGGAATGAAAAAGAAAATCAGTTTGGCTTAGGAGAGCTAAAGGCAACAGAGCCGCAGTTCTGCATTTGCTGTTCGTCTTGGAAGGAAGACTATGGAAAAATCGAGATACGTTCATAGCGTTCGACAATATCAAATGGTGCAAGATGTTTGAGATTCTGAAAAAAATACGGGGAAAATATAATGAGAGACAGATAACATATAACACACACATGAGTTAAGAAATAAGAAGAGAGGAAGACCAAGAACGAAGCTCTCAGTCTAAGAAGGGTGCAAGCCTGTCGCCTCTACCGTTCAATCTATACAGCGGCAGATCAGTGACGGATATAAAAGAAAGGTTGAAGAGCGGAAATAAAATGCAAGGTGAAAGGGTATTAATGATAAGGTTCGATGATGATATTGCTATCATCAGTGAAAGTAAAGAAGAACTAAAGCATCTGCTGCATGGAATGAACAGTCAAATGAGAACAGAATACGGGCATAAAAAACAGACTAGCACAGGTAAAAAGGGCATTCTTGGCCAAGAGACATGTACTAGTATTAAACATGTGCCTTACATTGAGGAAGAAGTTTCTGAAAATGTATGAATCGCGCACAGTGTTGTATGGTAGCGAAACATGGACTGTTGGAAAATCAGAACAGAAAAGAATCGAAGCATCTAAGATATGGTGCTTCAGAAGAGTGTTGAAAATTAGGCGGACTGATAACGTAGGAAGTGAGGAGGTGCTCCACAGAATCGGAAAGTAAATGAAGATAGGGAAATCACTGACGTGAAGAAGGGATAGGCTGGTGTATCTGTTGACATCAGGAAATAAGTCCCATGGTACAGAGGCATCTCTTGAAGGTAAAAGCTATATTTGAAGACAGAGTCTGGAATACATACCGCAACTTTCTAAGGACGTAGGTTGCAAGCTGTGGTGAGAGATGAAGAGACTGGCACAGGTAAGAAATTCGTGGTGCGCCACATCAAACCAAAACCAGTCGGAAAACTGATACTGCAAAAGCGAAAAAAAGTAGCTGACTGACAGTTGACTATCGGCATTTGAGTAACGTGTACCTATTTCTGTTTGTCACAGTAGAGATAAGCTCCAAATAATAATCTGTTAACATTTTTTAAGGTATACGTTATGGAATTCTATGGGCAAATTCGGAAAATCTATAGATATTCACCCATATTAGAAACATTTTTGTTGAACAAAACAAATGATCGTTGTCTCAGAAGTGTACCAATGGCCTTGCCGCAGCACGCAGCGGTAACACCGGTTCCCCTCAGATTACACACTACTTCAAAACTGCAGCAAATCCACAATTTCGGAGATATGGCAATGAAATTTTGTACCACGCTTTGCATGAAAGTAACACATTTACATATAAAACCCTATGATTGTATATATTCGACTTTTTTTTAATGAACTATGAAGTTTTATTTGCAAAAAATAATGTATGTTCCTTTTTCTCAGAAAGACTTCAAGAGATCTCTACAAAAATTTCTCTGTTTCATCTCATTATATGTTGTAAGCTTCTCTCATGAAATATTTGGAATAGGTCGAATACGAGAATTTTCATGATTTTTAATTATAATTTCACTAGTATAACTTTAAATTCATGCAAAATTCCTAGCACTTTGCCCCGTATCTCAGTTTGCAATTAGAATTTCAAAATTTAGTTTTGAGACCACGTTTATTAGGTTTGCAGAAATATGTGTACAAAATTTCGTAATTCTATCATTCATAGAATCTGAGGAAAAGGTACATAAACTTCAAAAACATACTTTTCAGGAAACGCAATTTAATGTTCAACCTAAATTTTTTCCTTACGTCACTTCTTCAGAAGGCACCACATTTGTACTCTGGGTCGTCTTTCCCTTCAAGGCTTCTCTTCTGGTTTCTTGTTGTCTGTCTTCTTTCCTTTACCAAGTCTTCACCTGACTTTTCAGCTACAGAGACGCGCTGTAAATCAATTTTTCTCGGGATGTTTTGAGTAAAATTTCCTACCTTGAAGCCCATTCTTTCTAATTCCTCCATCCTCTCGACGTTCCCAATCATTAAATGCCATAAATACATCGTGAGTTGCAATTCTGACTACTGTAGCAGATGGAAATGTGTTCTTAGAGCATCGTTACCATATGTGTGAATTTACAGACTCATTTGGATTTTGGGTTTTGCCATGAACACACTTTTTGAGAAGTGCAGGATCACCCAAAGATGATCTATAAAATAAAATAGTACGTATCATGGCCTTCTAGATGTATCCCGCACACGTTTAGTTGAAAGTAATATACTGAATCGTTGTTCACTGAGCTGGTATTGAAGGGCTCCTTCAAAACGTGGGTGTGACAGGGAGACCACGTCACACTTTTAATTAATTTTGAGGCACTTCGAATGTGACTTCAGCATTGAAACTTTGCGAACTTATTGTCTATGAGTTGTACTAACAAATAAAAAATAGATCGAAAATTGACGTTTTCGGTCAATTTCATCAAAGTCCCCCCCTTAAGCTCTCCCGTGCTTGGCTAGCAACTGGATGGGTCACCGTTTACGTCTGCCGAGTGCTGTTGGCAAGCGGGGTGCAATCAGCCCCTGTGAGGCCAATTGAGGAGCTACCTCATCCAGAGTTGGCGGACTATGGTCACGGAAACTGACAATGGGCGTTAGAGCTGTGTGTCGACCACATTCCCCACCGTCTCCGCATCCGGTGACGCGTAAGGGCTGAGGATAAAATGCGGCCTGTTGGTACCGTTGAGCCATCAAGGCCTGTTTGGAAGGTGTTTGTTTTGTTTGTCTCTTGAACGTGAGTATTGTACTATACCTCGTGGTTACGAAAGTCATCGGACAGAGATATGCACATATACAGATGGCGTTAACATCAGGAATACAAATATAAAAGGGCGGTGCATTGGCAGAACTGTCGTTTGTGCTCAGGTGGTAAAGGTGAAATGGTTCCGACGTGTTTGTGGCTGAAACACGGGAATTAACCATCTTTGAACGCGGATGGTGCTATACGGATGAGACATTCCATTCCGCGATTCACAGCGTCAACAGGGTGCCAATAATATCAAATTTCAGGCATTATTTCCCATTACGGTCAACTCCTTGGCCGACGGCCTTCACTTAAAGACGGAGAGGAGGGGCATTTATATAAAGCTGGCAATCCTAGCAGACAAGAAACACCGCCTGAAATAGTCTCAGAACTTAATGTGCGGTCTACGACGATCGTAGTTAGGGCAATGAGGCGAAAGCTGGCGTTGATGGACTATGGCAGAAACGACCGACTTGAGCGCCGTTGCTTAAGGCACCACAACAGCTGAGGCTCTTCAGTTGGGATCGTCACTATATCCTTTTCATCCTAAACGACAGGAAAACCGTTGGCTGGTCAGATGAGTCCCGATTTCAGTTAGTAAGAGACAATGGCAGAGATCGAATCCGACGCAGACCCCACGACGCCACGTACACGTGATGTTAACACAGCTGGTGGGGGATCCATAATTATGGGCTGTATTTATGTGGAATTAACCGATAATTGACTGGAAATGGTTATAATTGGCTACTTGGGGACCAATGGCAGTCATTCATGGACTTCATGTTACCAAACAAAGATGAAATTTATATTGATGAAAACGCGACATGTTTGTAATTGGATGGCAGAACATAATGGTCAGTTTAAGTGAATGATTTCGCCACTCAGATCACTCGACAGGACTCCCATCGAGCATTTATGGGCCATAATCCAGAGGTTGGTTCTGTCACAAAATCCTGGAGAAGTAACACTTTCGCAATTATGGACAGCTACGGAGGCAGAATGGTTCAATATTTATGAGGGAACTTACAACGACTCGTTGAGTCCACCCTACATCGAGTTTCAGCGCTACGACAAACTCAGCATCGAAACGCCAACTGTGTAGGTACTTCAATGAGAAGAACCGACTGCAAGGTATTTAACTCCGACAGTGGCTGAGAAGGCGGTGTATTGATCCCAAACACCTCCATACGTACCCAAATGACCAAATTTGGCGGAGTATCGCTTTTTTTCTCTTGACCTTATCACACAGTTGCTAATTTAGTTTCTTGTTTAGTATTTTTCTCTTAAGAGGGGAAAGGAAGATACGATGGCGTAGTTTATCATCTAGCCATTGTAGTGGCTTAAGTTCTAAGCTTCCTGCAGTGTGTCACAGACTGCGAGCATGTAACATTGTAGTTATGTTCCTCATGTCGGGTGAGAGCTATTCGAGAGGAGTGGGTAATACGTCGACAAGGGCCTTCAAGCTGCCCCTTCTATTATACAGCACAAGAATGCATCCACACAGTGTAAACGTTAATGACAGTTACTTCCACCCAACAGACTCACTTAAGACAACAGTGACACATCACGAATGGAGGCGAAATTGTTTGCGAAGGGAAAACGTTCTTTCCAAGTAGGTGGCTAAACCCACCCCGAGGTCTCCCTACCAACAACTGTATACACTTCCTCTTCTTTTTCGTTAGTGCACGTCTCTGTCTTGGGTTAGTGGAGAGTATTGTCTCATGATATCGGTTTTCGATAGTCAAGAAGAAGAGACAAACTTCGGACGGATACTTCAGGTGCTCCTCTCGAATAGCTCTAAAGAGGTCATCGACTACGCATCGTCAAGCAAGGTACTCGCATTTGCGAATATGAATCACCTTCTGCTGTATAATGGAATGAAGGTAGTGAAAATTTATCTAGTACCTGGACTCGTAACTACATTTCCCGCATTAGGCGAGTGGTCGCCGTAACTTCTTTAGCCATCCGAAAACGAAACATGGCCAGACCGAAACTTACGTATGTCGCCGGCCATGAGTCACAGCCTGCACTCGCAAGTTACGTACTTTCACGTCCAGAAAGAACATACTTGTTATGTGTCGAAGGCCTGGTATTGACGACTAAATACGAATTAGCATTGCCGTGTTGTTAAGACATACGATGCGGTACTCCTCCGGACAAGAATGCATGTCGATAGCGTGATGCATTTGAAGGACCTGGATACTGCGATAAGGAATAACAGAGTAGGCAGTCAGCTGAAGACGAATGGAAATCCCTATAAAAAAGCATTCACAGATGTTGGTCAGTCATACATAGTCGCAAAGAAGGTAATTGGAAAGAAACATTGGGTAACAGATGAATTACTTCAATCGATCAGCGAAATAAAAGAGTACAGCAGTTTTCAAAATAGGAATACAGCAATACAAACAAATAAAGAAATAAATAAAGATGAACTGCAGGAAAGTCAAGGCGGAACACGCGGTGGAAAGGTGACCAAATTGAAAAAGAAACGATCCTCGGGAGAAATGACTTACCATACTGAAAAGTCAATCAACTTAAGATGAAATTTAGATCGATTGAGGTATCACTACGCTATGCAGAAGAGGGAGCGGTTAGGTGGAAAGAGCATATTGTTGGCATATTTGAGGGGCAAGATTAGTCTGATGACGTGACAGAACAAGAAATTGGAGTCAATATGAAGACATAAGGGATCCGGTGTCAGAGAGAGAATTTCAAAAGGATGTGGAAAATCTGAAACACGTAAGACAGAATAGATAGACAATATTCCGTTGGAATTCATAACATCAATTCGTAATGTGACAACCAAACCACTATTCACTTTCTTGTGTAGAATGTATGAGATTGGCGACGTTCCATTAGTCTTTCGGAAAAATATCATCCATACAATGTTGAAGACAGCACGAACACATAAGTGCAAGAACTACCGCATAATCAGCTTAGTAGCTCATGCATACAAGTTACTGACAAGAATAATTACAGAAGAATGGTAAAGAGAAGTGAGGATCTATTAGCTGATTATCAGCCTGGCATGTAAAGGCACCAGAAAGTCATTTCTGACTTTCGCTTGATAATGGAAGCAAAACTGAAGAAAAACATCAATACATGTGCTAATAGTGAAACACAGTGCAGGACTATCACCGCCCAGTGTTTGGTAATGAGAACACTTAGCAATCTCCAACATTATCTAAAATTTTTGTAGTTTGCATGCTTAACGTCATATATTTAACGTGTTAACTCATCTGTAAAGTGAGCAGAATTCTGTGAACTTTTTGCTACGGGAGTGTTTGTTTCTTTAAAGAATAGGGAGTTCTCTGGTTATGGTACGATTCCTGTAATTTATTGATTTCTCAAGGCTTGAAAAGGTTGTGACCAAATTAAAATTAAACACCATTCGTAAAATACATTTGACAATTTATTTAAAATTACATAAAGAGATTGTAGTGCTGTATTCAGAGAATATTTAAAAAAAACTTTTATTGTGATAATAATACTCGTATTTCGGCTATTGTAGACCGAGGGCCGTTAGATCTCATTAGATTATTAAAATAATAATTGAACAATTAATCTAAAGTGCTAAAGGCATACGATCGCCCAAACTGAGTGCATTTTAACAAGGATTCTTAAGCAGTTTTAGGCTATACAGGAATGAAAATTGACTTCACTAATCAGAAACCCAAAAGGAGAGAACTAAGTGCTCCAAGAGCTGTACTAAAGTTGAAATACAATTTTACCTTCAAGAGCAGTTACAGAATATTAGTGGTATCATAAATACAGCAGCATCACCATTAGTGCAAACCGCCTTATCCATGCAGGTGGGTACATACTACATCCGGCACAGGTTGACGAACCAACCATCCACACTGACCTTTAGGCTAAGCAAGGGTGCGGAAAATGTCAATAATGCACAAAATACTGTCTTAGAAGTACACATAACAACAAAATACCAACTCAAGACTCCGACTGCAAGATCGATTGTAAGTTCATTTAGGTCAGATCGACTAAACAAAATTTTCATGTGAGTGATCTAAGAACGCAATGAATAATTAGTTGTAAACGACAAGCGAGGATCCCCAGAAAGAGGTCAGGTTAGACCAATCACAAAATTTAACATGAGAAAAGAGAGAGCACTCAAGTGCTAGAAGAATTTAAGTAGGCTTGCTCACAATTCTTTCAAAATTGAACGAGCACACACCAGGCCAAATACATTACTGTTCTACCGGGTAGTTTGCACTTTAATCTTACCTCAGAGTTGATACAAGTACCGCTAATCCGGGTACACTTACAATACAAGGAGGCTGAGCGGAACCACTCCATAGACCGTTACGATTTTGGCGGGAACCGTTACTGCTGATGCATGAACTGGCCGTCGAAATAACCTGCATCGTCCACCATTAAATGCAGCACGGAAACGGAACCGGAGTTCTGATAATTCCACACCTAGTACATTCTCACCGTGTACGTAGTCGGCGTTCAAAAATTTGACCTGGGTGTCGGCGGCAGGAAGATAAACGGACATAATTTCAACAAGTCACGTCGTCAACAGCCAATCATACTGCAGATAGACGATACCCTTCAAACCGTGTCGCAACCAGCGTCACACACTGAACGGACAGCGTCTTGCGTGACCACGACATCATCTATTGGACCGAGGAGCCTTGGAAGCCAGAAGATCGTGGGCTAACACCGCACCGTTTCAGCCCCGAACTGCCTCTCAGCTCCCTCTGCATCGCATCGTGCCGTAATGTCCAACCTCCGTTTTTCAGCTTACGCACGCCCTCTCGTCCCACAATCGTTACCTCAGATACATGCTACGATTTTCCGATGGGTTTTGCCACGGCTCAGCCTCCTTCCCCTAAACCAAATCTCCCGCGTAGAGTTTCAAGATCTTAGACAGCTGGGCCTATCTGGTTTCAAGTGACCAAGGTGCACTCTGTGACCGTGCTCTGCAATCTCGATTTTGACCAGGAGTGTCACTGGGGTGGGCAGCTTCGTGTTCATTAGGGACCCACGAAGAGAGGTGTTAACGTACTTTATGCTTCCTTACGATTCTGGCCTCGTCGCCCAGAATTTAGAAAGAGATCTTTCCTCGACTCTTCACTCCCCTCGGACGCCGACGACGGTTAAAACGCTCTACTCCCCTTTGGTGGGCCCTCTCTGTGTTCCAATTTACCCTCTTCCAGTTCTCATTTATGGTCTATGGGGTGACATGCGCAGGCAACGGATCTTTAATATCCAACATGTTCCATAGGGGCTAGTTTACTGTGTAAGCGAACATCATACCTGCTGGAGTGTTTTAAAGTGCCTCATGGTCGTGCGGTACGAAACGCTAGTTTCAACCATGGTAACGAATGGTCCCACTTCGTTTGAACTGGGGCGTCAAATATAACAGAAGCCGACTTCAGATTCTTTTTTACCCGTTCGGCAACGAGGGATGGGAATAGTACGTGTGGTGGAGGTGTGAATAACACCGCGAGGTGGTGGTACGCCTAACACCGTTTTGAAAACAAAAGCTCCGGAATTCTCGCGACGTTAGTGCAGGAGCATTGTTGCTTGCAATAACTTTTGACGAGCCAAAGAGACTGAAGATCTAGTAGAAATGTCAAATGTTGATACCTTCCGTCGTGTCTCTGCTTGGAAACAGCCAGCTAAGCCGGGTGAAACTGTCTACAACCACAAACACATACCAGTAAACCTTGTACTATGCGGCAACGGATCGATATATATTCAATGAGTAACCTATCCATGGGTTTACTGGAGCAACCTCCACTGCCTGTCAGGGTTTGGTTTCCCCCATTTGCACACTTTGCACTGGTATACCAGACGCCTTAAATATTCACACAAAGAGGGCTAGGTTAACATTTCCTTTATTACATGTATAGTCTAGTGAATTCCCAGGTGATCCCCTGTAAGAGTCATAATAATACTTAATAAGTGTTGGAATTTGTTTCTGAGGTAGACTTTTAGCTTTCTGTCACCGCGATCTCGCTGTCTCTCATATCCCGGAATCGCTTCTCCACCAGCTATCCTCTTTCTGACCTCTCCCAGCTCCGGTCAGTGTTCTTTCTTCTCTTTCAAATCGCCAAAGAGTGCGGGTACCTCCACAAGCACAGCGCAGTTCCCTCCTATCTCTCCAGCTCCGTCATCGAAGAATGCTTCCCCTTCATCTTCTTCCTCCCCTAACATCCGACTATGCGAGTCTGCCTCTGCGTTTTCCTCTCCCTTGAATCGATTAACCGGAGGCCGGAATGCGGATATTCTAAGAGCCCAATGCGCTAGGTGGCCATCTATCACACAGCTCATGGCCTGATTATCCGTTTTTAAAACAAGCTCACGATGATCCAGATAATACCTGGACGTTTCCAGAGCAAAGAAAACAACTAACGTCTCCATCCCCTAAGTTGAATATTTAGCCCCTGCTCTAGACGCGGACCTCGATGCGTACGCTATCGGTCGACGCTTCCCATTCTGCTATTTCAAAAGGATGACTGCCACCCCCTATTCACAGCGTCGATCTGTACACATCGTAGTCCGTTGTGAAGTCTGTATCAGCCTTCAAGTCCTACGCCAAAAGAATTTGATAGTAAGACGAATTTCGATCGAGCATGGTAAATCAACGCTCATCGGAGGTAAAATAGTGATAGATACCGGGCAATGGAACAGACTAAGACAATCTTAAGGTTCTACACCCGATAGTCCGGACCGTATTATCTTATCGTGCTCGGTTTAAACCAAATTCCCTTGTCGGAGGACTCTTGGGCAGCTAAGTCCTTCACAACGGACTGGAACCTGTAAAAATTTAATACTGGGTTATTTGGGATATCAATCGGAGCCGCCGTTCTGTCCCAGCTTTGGCGCGACGTGAAATTCAAATTTGCTAACAACTATATCGGTGATGTCTTGATCCATAGCCGATCTATTTATAAACAGCTAGACCAGGCAAGGCAAGTTTAAGAACGTCTGAGGGAAGCTGATCATACTGTAAAACCTACTTAGATCAATCTGGCATGTCGGGATATCTCATTCCTGCGTCCTCCACTGTTTGTAGAGGGAACGAAGTACAGAAATACAAGTAGCTTAGGAGTGAAATAAGTAGGAACCGCAGTGAAGATAAGACGAAATGCCTGCATGAAAAACGTGAAGAAATCGAAAAAGAAATGTTTGTTGGAACGAGTGACTCAGCATATAAAAAAGTCAGGCCAGCCTTCGGTGAATTAAAAATCAATTGTGATAACATTAAGGGAAGATGACATTCCATCGGAATTTCTAAAATCATTGGGGGAAGTGGCAACAGAAGGACTATTAACGTTGGTGTGTAGAATGTATGAATCTGGCGATATACCATCTGACTTTTGTAACTGTACTATCCACATAATTCCGTAGACTCCAAGAGCTGACAAATGTGAAAATTATTGCACAATCTACTCAACGGCTCATGCGTCCAAGATGCTAGAAAGAATAATGGAAAAGAAAAGTGAAGATATTTAGGATGACGAGCAGTTTTGGTTTAGGAAAGGTAAAGGCACCATACAGGTCATTCTGTCGTCGCGGTTGACACTGGAAGCAAGACAGGTTCATAGAATTCGTCGATATGGAAAAAGCGTTCTACAGTGTCAACGTGTGCAAGATGTTGAAATTCTGAGAAAAATTGGGGTAATCTATAGGAAAAGATATATAACACACAACAAGAGGCAAGAACCAATAATAATAGCGAGCATCAAAAACCAAGTGTTCGGATTGAAAACAATGTAAGGCAGATGTACTCTTTCGTCTCAACTGTTCAATCTATACTGTGAATAAACAATAAAAGGAAGGTTCTAGAGCAGAATTAAAATTTAAGGTGAAAAGATATCAGTGATTAGATTCGGTGATGACATTGCTTTCCTTAGTGAAAGTGAAGAAGAATTCTGCTGAATGGAATGAACTATGTAATGAGTACAAAATGTGGAAAGATTTCAAATCAAAGACAGTCTAAAGTAATGAGAAGTAACAGAAATGAGAACAGCCAGAAACTTAACATCAGTATTGATAGTCATGAAGTAGCTAAAGTTCAGGGACTGTGCTACCTAGGCAGCAAACTAAACCATGACAGACCGAACAAGGAGAAAATCAAAAACAGACTAGCGCTGGCTAAAAGGGCATTCCTAAGCAAGAGAAGGCTACTGGTATGAAACATAGTGCTTAATTTAAGGACGAAATTTCTGAGAATGTACGTTTGGAGCACAGCATCGTACAGTAGTCAAACACGGTCTGCGGGAAAACAGGAACACAAGAGAATTGAAACATCTGATACGTGGAGCTGAAGACAGGTGTTGAAAATCAGGTGGACCGATATGGTAAGGAAAAACGATGTAGGGCGCAGAATCGGAGAGGACGGGAATATGTGGAAAACACTGACAAGGGAAGGGGCAGGATGATAGGACATGTGTTAAGACATGAAGGAATGACTTCCACGGTTCCACGGTACTAGACTGAGCTGTAGAGGGCAAAACTGCAGAGGAAGATAGAGACGATTGGGGACGTAAGCTGCAAGTGCTACTCTGATATGAAGGGTTGGCATAGGAAGGGAGTTCGTTTTGGGCAACTTCAAACGAGTAAGAAGACTGGTGACTCAATAATGTCCACGACAGGAGTGTACCCGTCGCCGCCCCTTTCTTTACTAAAAAGATCAACGTCGATGGTGTGATTACTGCCTCCCACAAAATGTTTCCTTTTGACTTCCGCAATGGCTGCATTTTCGGACAGGACGACCGGTGAGGCTATTGCCTGACGGTGATGGCAGTCTTGACGCCGATAGTCGATCGTGTTGGTTACCCCCACCTTCTTAGTGAACACCTAGGGAAATTCATGTAACAACTCGAGCAATAGGTCGTCTTCGCTACCCGACAAGTGAGATACACCAGTTTTCCCCAGACTCGACCACCACTGAACACGCGCCATCCGACCACCTGTTGCTACACACCCTAAACTTCTGCCCTGTCCTGAAGCTAAAGTAGAACTACTTGCCCGCAAAACCACTAAACGAACCAAGTACGCTGTACTAAATCGCACCGCAATAGCAAGTTTGTGCTTAGTCCCTTGGTTGCGCATTACTGTAAAGGCGAGGAGAAATTTCCCATTCTACATTTCACCCACAATGTACCCACTAAGGCAAGGGTTTAGCCGTTCGCCGCCTTCTACACAGGATTGACAGTCTGCAACTCAGGGAACTTACAGATTCGCTTATACCTTAAGTACCAGTCGTAACTTGGGAACATTTCTGTCCAAATCAAGTAGACCGCACTCTGGCTCATGGTTACCATAAATGCAAACGAAAGATAGTGAGATGTTGGATACTGCGGTTATCTTCCAACATGTTTTGGGCAACACATCAAACTGCACTCGACCCCCTTCTTCTGGCGTCAGCCGCCTCCCGATTTCTTCCTTCCAGACCAGCAGTGACGTGCAAAATGTCCCATACAGCCCCAACGCTAGCATTTTCCTTTTCCCGGAACAACCCCACCTTCATCCATCACCTCCCCAGTAGCACAGTCTCCCACGCAATGATTGTAGAAATATCTAAGCCTCACTCTGCACCCTTTTCAAGTCGCCCTGCCTAATTCATTCAGTAACTGAAACTAAATGATATAGCGTAGTGAAGGTTCGCGGGGTCCTGCAAACTAACACTTGCGAACCACCGGCAGGTTTCATTCCTCGTAAGACGTTTTCCACTACGTCGCTTTCTGGCATTCGAACATCAATTGCTACTGCAGCCGTGCATATTTTAGATACATAACCAACCAACGACACGTCTATTCGCTGCGCTTTACAGGTCACTTTCCGTCCTTACCGGTACCCTTTAACCTAACGCCTTTTGGCGCAATGTACGTAATGGTGCCTGTTCAGCTAAGATATCGGTAATCATCATTGTTAATGATCCCCGATACGTAAGGTACAAATTCTGCAAACAAGTCTTGCGTGGGAGCTTAAGGACTTCCACTCCTCTAGCTGAACCGAGAACCAAAGGGAGGTCACCATTAATTGCGAACTATCAGCAGGGTTATACTTTCTAGAGTACTTGTGTACTTAGGAGGGAATTTGGCCACTTGGGAAATAGGTTAGGTACACCGTTGTAGCCGTGGGAAACCCACAAACATCCCCCACCAAAGTCGACTTGTCCTGCTGCCTCTCGTATGGATCCTCAGCCCATTCTAACACGAACTATCTAATCTGAAAATCCATACGCTCAAGCTCATTAACTATCGACTTTTGTTGTGGACACTCACAAATGAGCGCATACACTTTATACGAGTCAACCAATGGGAAATTGTGCCTGCATGCGAAAATTTTGCCCACTGGACCAGTCGTTAAGTTGAAGAAAGCTAGTGTTCTGCTCTAAAAGGGGTAAGGAAGCAGCCCAACAAGCCGTGGCGGTACTCGCCTGCACGATGTGGGCCGCTGTCATCTGTCCTGCACCCACGTCGCCACCGCGCATCGCACCCGCGCGCGCTGCTCTCCGACGCTGCCTTCCTCCGATTCCCTGCGAATTCGGAGTTCACAGTTAATCGCCTTCTTCTTGAGATAGCACAGCACCAACGCACCTCTGTTCGTCATACTGCCACCTGAAGAACGGATAATGGATAAAATGCGATAAAACAACAAACAAGAACCAGTTGCCTCTTAGAATTATTATTTATTGCGGACTGTGTTTGATTAAAAATTGCCGTGTCTTCCACACAGAGGTACCACACACTGCTACCTAAATGATACGCATCGTGCGATTTATCGATTGCTCATAGCTTGGAAGGGTTGGGCACAAATTAAGTTTGTGCACCATTCGTAAAATAAATAAGACGATTTACTGAAAATTGCATAACAAAATTGAAACGCTGTCTTCAGAGAATATTTGAAACACTTTTTGTAGTGATAAGAATATTTCGATCAGTACACAACAAGAGTCTTTAGGCTTCGTTAGAACTTTGAAATAGCACCTGAACAATTCATATGAAGTGGTAATGACAATCAACCACCCAAAGTGAGTGAATTTCAACAAGGTTTGTTCAGCAGCTTTTAGACTTTACAGGAATGATGATTAACATTAGTAATTAGAAGCCCAAAAGGAGAAGGAGGGAACAGTTCAACAGTTGTGCCGAAGTTAAAGTAAAATCTTACCAACCAGAGCAGTATCATAAATATAGTGACATCACGATTAGTGGAAACCGCTTTAGGAGCCCAGGTGGAAGTACACATAACGTCCAGCGCCGACTGGACAGCTGACCCGCTGAACTGATCTTTAGGCTAAGCACAGGAGGAGAACATGTCTATAACATACAGAATACTCTCATAGAAATACACATAACAAATATCCATTCAAAACTCGGACAGCACAATTATGCTTGAGTTCAGCTTAGGACCGATCGGTGAAACTAAATCTGCAGGTGGGCTACCTGGGAAAGAGATGAATAATTAGTTTTACGATGTTATCTGCCTCTCCTTCCCCCGGCAGAAAGAGGCCAGGTTAGACTAATGACAAAATTTAACACGGGGTAAGAGAGCGCACAAAAGTAGCAGAAGGAACCAAATAATTTAAATTGGCTCACTGACACTGCTTTTAAAATTGAACAAGCAACATTCTTGTAGAGTTTGGACGAAAAGACAAATAAATGACGTTGATACTGTAACCCAGAGTTCGAAGTTCGTTCAACTGATTTCAACTAGTCAGCACTTACTTCCTCTCACACAACAAGGACTAGAGTATCACGTAAACAACCGACCGGAAAATCCTTCTTACCTGTAATCTTTAGTCCGCAGGTTGACATTTCGGAAACAGCTGCTTTCAAACCTTGATCAATATAGCAGTGTGGTATATATCTCTAAATTAATATTGTTCAGTTTAAAAGATAATTTATACTTTCACAAATGCCATATTCTCTTTACTGAACATTTCTTTATGGCTTCTCTTCGGTCACCAGCAGCAACAGTCAGGGCAATAACCAGAATATCTGCCTAAAACACCACGATAGTCATGAACCCACAGTTTATAGATGAATTATAAAGAGGAAATGTTTAATATTACAGACTAACACGTTTGCATAATGGAGAAAAAAAACAACACAGAGTATCGTGTGAAATGGTGTCACGTAACAGAGGTTCTCAACTGACTGTGTACTGCAGTTATGAAAACCCGCTATCGGAACGTACCAGCAGCTAGCATGGCTGTAGTGCTGTCGGAACCCAAATTAAAAGTCAACACATACTTAGTAGAAAAATCAGAAGGTAAAGAAGCGTTGAAACACAAGATAGGAATAAAAAGTTTTCATAAAAATTAAGAAGCACAGAAGTGTGGAAACAAAAGTACGTCACCAGTATGGGAATGGAACGAAGGGAAGACAGTTAGTTCACTGTGAGATGGGCAAGAAACAATCCTAGCCCACGCAGACGGAAATCAGCAACATACGGAGTTGGTAAACCTATGACTAAGGTAAACAGGAGACACGCACTGGGCCAGTCTATTCGTTGTTACACAGCCACGTATGTTAAAACGAAAGTTAAATTCCTTTAATGACAGGTTAAGAATCAACAAGGACAAACACGCAACAGAATAGGGAGAGATTGGGGGAAAGATTGGGGCATAGGGCCTGTTGATAGTTTCAGCTATAGCGGAGCATCCCGGCGCTACCCGGCTACTTCCTTATCCCAGTCTTCTATCAGTCCATTTCCTCCTCGTGCTCTCTCTGTTCATCTCCTCCTCACACTTCTCGCTGTCTATCTCTTCCTCCTCCTTCTCCGTCCATCTCCTATGCCCACTATCTCGTATTCTCCCTCTCACTCTCTCTCTCTGTGCAGCTCCCCGCTCTCCAACTCCTCGTTCCGCTATATCTGGTCGGCCGCAGTGGCCGAGCGGTTCTAGGCGCTTCAGTCTGGAACCGCGCGAATGCTACGGTCGCAGGTTCGAATCCTGCCTCGGGCATGGATGTGTGTGATGTCCTTAGGTTAGTTAGGTTTAAGTACACTCCTGGAAATTGAAATAAGAACACCGTGAATTCATTGTCCCAGGAAGGGGAAACTTCATTGACACATTCCTGGGGTCAGATACATCACATGATCACACTGACAGAACCACAGGGACATAGACACAGGCAACAGAGCATGCACAATGTCGGCACTAGTACAGTGTATATCCACCTTTCGCAGCAATGCAGGCTGCTATTCTCCCATGGAGACAATCGTAGAGATGCTGGATGTAGTCCTGTGGAACGGCTTGCCATGCCATTTCCACCTGGCGCCTCAGTTGGACCAGCGTTCGTGCTGGCCGTGCAGACCGCGTGAGACGGCGCTTCATCCAGTCCCAAACATGCTCAATGGGGGACAGATCTGGAGATCTTGCTGGCCAGGGTAGTTGACTTACACCTTCTAGAGCACGTTGGGTGGCACGGGATACATGCGGACGTGCATTGTCCTGTTGGAACAGCAAGTTCCCTTGCCGGTCTAGGAATGGTAGAACGATGGGTTCGATGACGGTTTGGATGTACCGTGCACTATTCAGTGTCCCGTCGACGATCACCAGTGGTGTACGGCCAGTGTAGGAGATCGCTCCCCATACCATGATGCCGGGTGTTGGCCCTGTGTGCCTCGGTCGTATGCAGTCCTGATTGTGGCGCTCACCTGCACGGCGCCAAACACGCATACGACCATCATTGGCACCAAGGCAGAAGCGACTCTCATCGCTGAAGACGACACGTCTCCATTCGTCGCTCCATTCACGCCTGTCGCGACACCACTGGAGGCGGGCTGCACGATGTTGGGGCGTGAGCGGAAGACGGCCTAACGGTGTGCGGGACCGTAGCCCTGCTTCATGGAGACGGTTGCGAATGGTCCTCGCCGATACCCCAGGAGCAACAGTGTCCCTAATTTGCTGGGAAGTGGCGGTGCGGTCCCCTACGGCACTGCGTAGGATCCTACGGTCTAGGCGTGCATCCGTGCGTCGCTGCGGTCCGGTCCCAGGTCGACGGGCACGTGCACCTTCCGCCGACCACTGGCGACAACATCGATGTACTGTGGAGACCTCACGCCCCACGTGTTGAGCAATTCGGCGGTACGTCCACCCGGCCTCCCGCATGCCCACTATACGCCCTCGCTCAAAGTCCGTCAACTGCACATACGGTTCACGTCCACGCTGTCGCGGCATGCTACCAGTGTTAAAGACTGCGATGGAGCTCCGTATGCCACGGCAAACTGGCTGACACTGACGGAGGCGGTGCACAAATGCTGCGCAGCTAGCGCCATTCGACGGCCAACACCGCGGTTCCTGGTGTGTCCGCTGTGCCGTGCGTGCGATCATTGCTTGTACAGCCCTCTCGCAGTGTCCGGAGCAAGTATGGTGGGTCTGACACACCGGTGTCAATGTGTTCTTTTTTCCATTTCCAGGAGTGTAGTTCTAAGTTCTAGGGGACTGATGACCTCAGAAGTTAAGTCCCGTAGTGCTCAGAGCCATTTGAACAATATTTTTTCGCTGTATCTGTCCACTTCCTCCTTCTCCCCTGCAGATTTCACCCCTCCCCCCCTTCGCCCCTTCCGATCGTCTCCTCGTTCCCACTCTCTATCTCCTCCTATCGCACCTAGCCTCACCCCAGTGGGAGGTTAGTGGCCTTCACCCCAAAGAATTTCCATCCAGTGTAGCAAGTAAGGCTGAAATCGATTCTGGGGCTTAGGAGGAGATATTGAGTATGCCTATGTGACATATATTGCACGCATATGTGTGATTCTCTGCTATTGTACACCACACGACTAGAGAGAATATGTTACATTTAACTATGGCTTGTTGTTAGGTCACGAAACGCTCTGGCTAAATTATTGGCTCGCTGCAGAGGTTGTTCTTGACTCCTGGTTGACATATTGAACAGCGTAAATGAGAGACCAATTGCACTTCAGACATTTAAAAGTCTTTTATGTTAAATAAAGAGGGAAAATAAATTCTAACATCGTCTTCAAATATTCTTACGTCGCCTGTTCTCATCTATACCCCACCCGTAGAGGTAGTGAGCCATCCTAATCCCACAGAATTTTTATACAAATTTTTATACAAATTTATACAAATTTTTATACAAATATTGAGTTATGACGAACTATCAGTTTAATAAGTCACAGCTGCAAAATACTAACGCGAATTCTTTACAGACGAATGGAAAAACTGGTAGAAGCGGACGTCGGGGAAGATCAGTTTGGATTCCGTAGAAATGTTGGAACACGTGAGGCAATACTAACCTTACGACTTATCTTAGAAGAAAGATTAAGAAAAGGCAAACCTACGTTTCTAGCATTTGTAGACTTAGAGAAAGCTTTTGACAACGTTAACTGGAATACTCTCTTTCAAATTCTGAGGGTGGCAGGGGTAAAATACAGGGAGCGAAAGGCTATTTACAATTTGTACAGAAACCAGATGGCAGTTATAAGAGTCGTGGGGCATGAAAGGGAAGCAGTGGTTGGGAAAGGAGTGAGACAGGGTTGTAGCCTCTCCCCGATGTTATTCAATCTGTATATTGAGCAAGCAGTAAAGGAAACAAAAGAAAAATTCGGAGTAGGTATTAAAATTCATGGAGAAGAAGTAACAACTTTGAGGTTCGCCGATGACATTGTAATTCTGTCAGAGACAGCAAAGGACTTGGAAGAGCAGTTGGACGGAATGGACAGTGTCTTGAAAGGAGCATATAAGATGAACATCAACAAAAGCAAAACGAGGATAATGGAATGTAGTCAAATTAAATCGGGTGATGCTGAGGGGATTAGATTAGGAAATGAGACACTTAAAGTAGTAAAGGAGTTTTGCTATTTAGGGAGTAAAATAACTGATGATGGTCGAAGTAGAGAGGATATAAAATGTAGACTGGCAATGGCAAGGAAATCGTTACTGAAGAAGAGAAATTTGTTAACTTCGAGTATAGATTTAAGTGTCAGGAAGTCGTTTCTGAAAGTATTTGTATGGAGTGTAGCCATGTATGGAAGTGAAACATGGACGATAACCAGTTTGGACAAGAAGAGAATAGAAGCTTTCGAAATGTGGTGATACAGAAGAATGCTGAAGATAAGGTGGGTAGATCACGTAACCAATGAGGAGGTATTGAATAGGATTGGGGAGAAGAGAATTTTGTGGCACAACTTGACTAGAAGAAGGGATCGGTTGGTAGGACATGTTTTGAGGCAGCAAGGGATCACAAATTTAGCATTGGAGGGCAGCGTGGAGGGTAAAAATCGTAGAGGGAGACCAAGAGATCAATACACTAAGCAGATTCAGAAGGACGTAGGTTGCAGTAGGTACTGGGAGATGAAGAAGCTTGCACAGGATAGAGTAGCATGGAGAGCTGCATCAAACCAGTCTCAGGACTGAAGACCACAACAACAACAACAACATTGAGTTATGTAACTGACAAACTGACTGAAACTGCTTCAGATGCTGCTGAGGTGTCCCTCAATTTTACGGCCTTCTTCATTCCCACCTCTGTCGGATGCAGCTGCTTCTTAACCTCACAGTGCTTCTTTCCAGATAGGAACTAGCCTGAGCCGTGACACGATCTATGGATAAACCGTAGCACGTCTCTGGGGTAAGGATTCTAGGACGCGGAGCGAGTTAAAGAGAGGGAGCGCGTATAGGAATTCTACAGTATGGCGCGAAGCGAGGCAGAGGGAGGTGAACAGCGGTTGCGGATTGAAGCGCTGCAGTGCCGCGGTCTTCTGGCTCCCAAGGCTTCTGCGTCCCATAGAAGACATTGTACTCACCCAACACGCTGGGCCAGGAGAGAGTGACGTTGGTTGTGATGTCTAGCTGCAGTGGAGCAGAGCGGTCCGAAGGGTCTGGTCTGCCTGCAGTAGAATCGGTTGTTGGAGGTGTGACCTATTATAATTACGTCCGGTTACGTTCCTGCAGTAATCATTCAGATCAGTTGCCTTCTACGTCGTCTAAGAATCCAGTGAGGACATACTTGGAGCGGAACTATTCAAATTACGATTCCGTTTCTGTACTGCATTTATATGGTGGTCGATGCAGGTTAGTTCGAGGGCTGTTTCATGCTACCGCAAATTTGTTCGACGTTCGACGATTATTTCATGGCTCCGTATTAACGGTTCTCACCCATAATCATAACAGTCGTTAGTTGTACTGTCGGTAGGCGATATTTGAACACATTCTGTAGAGTGGTTCTGCATAGCCTCCTTGTATTTCAAGCCATGGGACATTGAGAGGAATCCCAATAGGAACCACTAACAGAATTGAGCAGCCACCTGAATAGAGCTGCACCAGGTAGGGACAAGCCACCGGATACAAAGACAGATTCTTCGTGGGGCTCACACATACTACGCTGTCAGTTGTGTAATCTTGGGGCAAGATGCTGAAGACCGTGTTTTTGCCAACCATAGGCATTCAGTGACGGCTGTCATTTTGGTAAGTAGGCTCCTCTCATCCCAAGGGTAGCAATGACCGTGCTTCTAACGCAGCATTACCGCACACACACACACACACACACTCACACACACACACATACACACATATGTGCGTGTGCGTATGCATATGTGTGTGTGTGTGTGTGTGTGTGTGCGTGTGTGTGTGTGTGTGTGTGTGCGTGTGTAAGTGTAAGTGTGTGTGTGTGTGTGTGTGTGTGTGTGTGTGTGTGTGAACATTGCAATGGAATTCTTCCTTAACTACTTAGTTATCGCACACGTAACTAAATTTTCTCTGTGGTCTCCTACGGCGAGTTAACGGGCACTACGATCTCAGTTTTGCTATAGACTAAGTCAGTCAGCTTTGAATGTTTGCATTGTTTTTTGTTTTTTTTTGGGGGGGGGGGGGGGTCTTCAGTCTTCTGACTGGTTTGATGTGGCCCGCCACAAATTCCTCTCCTGTGCTAACCTCTTCATCTCAGATTATCACTTGCAACCCTTGTCCTCTATTATTTGCTGGGTGTTTTCCAATCTCGGTCTTCCTCTACAGCTTTTCCCTTCTACGGCTCCCTCTGGTGCAATGGAAGCTATTCCCTCTTGTCTTAACAGATGTCCTGTCATCCTGTCCCTTCTACTTACCAGTGTTTTGCTCATATTCCTTTCCTCTCTGATGCTACACAGAACCTCCTCATTCCTTACCTTACCAGTCCACCTAATTTTCAACTGCACTGGTACGAAACGGTAAAGACCCAGCTACAAATGTTAAATTGCCTTGCGTGGAAAAATACGAAGGCATGAAGGTAATACTTATATCTGCTCCTCGATCAGCTACTAAATGGTCCAATTTGATACGGTGACAGTGGTACAATTTCGCAGAAACTCTATAGGGGGTGTTGAGCACGATTATGGTCGGCACTGGTCTATCGAGAAGACCTGCGATCAGCTGACAAGAAATTGTAGAGTAATTTTAAATTCCAAGGGGGAAGGCCTTAGATCGTTTCTGTTAATTTGCCAAAGGGGGATCACATTTCCTTCTTTCTAACTTTTTATGATTCTGAAGAGCAATCTTATAGATATAACTGTAGTAACTGAGAACTGTATTTGCCGTATGTTACTTCCCTTCCTGATGACAGCTCCCTGTGTAAATGAGAACACTTTTTTGATGTCCGACAGCAGTATCTTGTCCAGGGTATCGCTAGTGATGAAAATCCTTAACTTATGTAAACCTCGGTAACTTCATCTCTGCTTCTACATAACTAATTAAGATTCAAGTACGAGCTCAAGTGTTCAGGAAAGTTTCATTGAATTCGTGAGTAGAACGAATACTCACAGCTGTTGAGTCGGACTCGTGAGAAGTGTTTGTCATTCTACCAGTTCAGAGAAAGTCAGCTAAGTATTGCAGTGACTAAAGATTTCATATACTGATATACTATGCTTGCTTTATCCTTTGGTTATTTGCCAAAGACTACTTTTTCATGAACGAAATACTACTAATCAAATGGCTAAAGCTTAAAACAGAGAATTGGAACTAGCGACCATCACCAAATACACTGACAGCAAAAAGTCGCCAAACCAAGAAGGAGTTGCGCGTCATAAGCAAAAGTTCGATGATATGTTTCTACGATGTCTGATAATATTTTCCGCCAGGCACATAGGAGTGGCACTAATAGACCCACTATGAGGATACAAATCAGGTTTGCCTTAAATACACACTGTAATTGTCTTGTGCGTTAGTTACCTTTAAGATAGGACGTGTTGAGTTGATGTTACTCAGTAAAGCCTTTGAGGCGACAGTGACACCAATGTTAGGACGTCACTGAGTTTGAACGAGGTCGTGTGATAGGGCTACGAAAAGCTCGATGTTGCTTCTGCGATATTGCCAAAAATCTTGCAGGCTTGTAGCCACTATACAACACTGCCGACAGCAACTGTTACGGGAATGTACGGTCGCAAGAAGATCGGACTCCGATCGGCGACGTGGCAATACTGAGAAGGACAACCCTTACATTCACCGTATGTCTCCGGAGCATCGTACTGCATCTGCAGCAGCAATTTGAGAAGCAGTTGTCACGGCGGTGATGCGACCAACAGTTACAGATCGGATACAGGACAGCTCCAAGCTAGACGCCCTGCGCGGCTCCTCCCGTCGGAGGTTCGAGTCCTCCCACGGGCTTGGGTTTGTGAGTTGTCCTTAGCGTAAGTTAGTTTAAATTTAAGTTAGATTAAGTAGTGTGGAAGCTTAGGGACCGATGACCTCAGCAGCTTGATCCCATAAGACCTTACCACAATTTTCCAATTTCCAGACGACCTGTAGCGGCTTCAGCGTTGTTAAGTGAGAGTTCATTGGATGATACGGCGGAGGTCTGTTGTGTTTTCTGATGAAAGCTGATCTACCTTCTTTCCGCGGTGGCCCTATGTTGATTAGAACGACTCCAGTTGAGAGCCTGCAACTGACCTAGAGTCAAGGTCTAGGTTATCTCACCGAGTCTGACAGCAGAAATCTACAAGTCTCGTAATTCGACAGGTTGTGCTGCTATTCATGAACAGCGTTCCAGGGGGCTTTCTGCAACAGGATTACGATCGTTCCCATACTACTGTTGTAACCCAACATTTTCTGCAGAGTGTTGACATGTTGCATTGGCCTGCTCGATCTCCAGACCTGTCTCTAATCGAGTACGTATGGGACATTATCGGACGAAAAATACAGCACCACCCACAAACAACGTTAACCGTCCCTATACTGACCGAACACATTTGGAGTGGCTCACTTGGCGCCTGCTTTATCGTGTGATACTGGAATGTTAATCATGTAAGTATGTTATATAGACTGTTGTATTCCAGCAATTTCATTTAGATCAATTACTTTTGGTGTCGCAATTTTTTTTCATCATCGTAGAACTGATTTACGGGTCGAATATCGGAAGGTGCGTGCAGTAGTCCTATCCTTCTTTATAGGAGGCGAGGATAGCAGCGCTGAGAAGAAAGAATGCCATTGGAGTATTATACATGCCATGTTTCTCAGAGTTACAGTGCTTTAGAAACGGCCATTCCTATTATATTTTTCGGAATTGCGATAGACTCGAGAGTGTAGTTTCTCATGCACCTGTTACTTAATTATTGTTAAGAGAATACTATTTTTAACTTGCAGTTAAAACATATTGCATTTATATTGTATTTTATTGACTTTGCACGGTTACTGGCAAATCACATTTTAACACAAACTTCACAGTGTACGTGATTGGTCTGCTTACAGTGCATGATTGCGCACTACATAATTAAATCCAGACAGGAAATATTACGTAATTATTTTGAGCAACATGCCACAGATTAAAAATACAGACTTAAGCAGTAACCCTTGGGCTGTTATATCTTCTGTAAAATGTGTCATCTATATAATAACTCGACTACTGATAGAAGTCGAAATGAAGGAAGATCAGAGTGCATTCTGAAGCAATGAACAAACACACTTGTCTCATATGTTAGGCTGAAGAAAGGTAAACGCACATTCACAGCCGTTAGAGATTAAGAAAAAGCTTTTGGCAATATTAATCGGATTACACTATTTGAAATTGGGAAGTGGTCATGGATAAAATACAGGATGTGAAATGTTATGTATGTATCTGCAAGGAAACCAGGTTGCTTTTGCAAGAGCGGTGGGCATGAAAGGGAGGCAAAATTTCACTCTTGTCGGCGAAAAAGTAGTCGGAACGCAAACATAGACATAAGGACCATTCCTGCATTCGGCGTAAGCATTTTAGAAAGATAGCGGAATATTTAAATCTGGTTGGCTGAATGGGGATTACACCCTTCCTCCTCGGGAATACGTGTCCAGTGTATTTGCAGTTCGTCATTTTATTCGGTGGAAGGGAGACAGCAATTGAGACAGCAGTGAGGAGTAACCTGTCCCCAATGTTTTACAATCTGAACATTGAGCAGCCACTACAGAAAACCAAGGGGAGGTTTGACGGAGTAATTAAATTTTTAGGACATGAAGTAAATCAAAAGTTACGATACTGTAATTGTCACAGACACTGAATTCTTAGATGAACTGAACTAAATGGAGAGTACCTCCAAAACTTGTTGTGAGACAGACATCAACAAAAATGAGAGAAAAGTAATTGAGTAAAGCCGAATTAAATTCGGTGACACTGAGGGCATTAAATTAGAGAATGAGTTTAGCTATTTGGACAGAAATGTAACTGATGATGGATTAAGTCAGTTCACTAACAATTCAAAAGTATCCGAACACATGTATACGAGCTGTAAACCCTCCAGTAAAAATGGAGGCAGGGAGTAATGCGTTCAATTATCGCAGTGTAGTGATATTATTAAGTTTACTTATCTGTAATGTTTGCCCATATTTAGAATGACCACTGAGTTGCAAACAATAAGAAAGGAATAAAGTACTTATTTAGTGTTTAAGAACTGAGATCGCAAAGAGCCTGCGAGCTGTCAACCGGACCGTCTTCTCGCAACAGAAGAGGAAATGGACAGATAATAATAATAATGATAATAATAAGGCCCAGGAAAAGAATAGGCCTCCGGTATGTTCTGCCAGTCGTAAAAGGCGACGAAAAGAACAAACCACTTATTGGGCTAATCCCCCTTTTAGTGTGATTAGTTGGTTCAGGACAGAACTAATGAAGCCTCGGACAAGCGCTGTCATGGTCAGGGACGACGCTTGAACCCTATGCCCATCCACAATGGTAACGACACTGATAGCCACACGGAAAATGATTTAAATCAAAATAGAGCTGTTTTGCAGGATATGCTTCCTGCAACCACTCTAAAAGGAAAACAAAGGATGAGATGGTCAGATGAAGTTAACTGACACCTCATGTTCTATTATTACCAAGCAACAAACTTAGGAACCAAGACAACTGGATACAGATCACAAGTATACACAACATTTATTACCAGATACCCAGAATTAAAATTTTTAACAGAACAACGACTAGCTGATGGGATCCGTCTAATAGTCAAAAATAACTTTTTAGGAAAGCTGATCCAGTTGCTGTACAGACTTTTGTAAACCTTATCAAGGAACAAGAGTGGCAAGATGTTTATAGTGCTGATACAGTAGACGATAAATTAATGCTTTCCTCAAGACTTTTCTCGTGCTCTTTGAAAGTTGCTTTCCGTTAGAACGTTCAAAACAGGGTACTAGCACAAACAGGCAGCCTGGGTGGCTGACTAAAGGGATAAGAATATCTTGTAGAACAAAGTGGCATTTATATCAAAACGTTAGAAACAGTCAAAATCTAAATGCAGCAGCCCATTACAAACAGTATTGTAAGGTGCTTAAAAAAGTTATTAGGAAGGCAAAAAGTATGTGGTATGAAGATAGAATAGCTAAGTCTCAGGATAAAATTAAAACCATATGGTCAGTCGTAAAGGAAGTGGCTGCTCTGCAGAGACGGGTCGAGAATATAGAATCTACATCTACGTCTACATCCATACTCCGCGAGCCACCTTACGGTGTGTGGCGGAGGGTACCCATTGTACCACTATCTGATCCCCCCTTACCTGTTCCATTCACGAATTGTGCGTGGGAAGAACGACTGCTTGTAAGTCTCCGTATTTGCTCTAATTTCTCGGATCTTTTCGTTGTGATCATTACGCGAGATATATGTGGGCGGTAGTAATATGTTGTCCAACTCTTCCCGGAATGTGCTCTCTCGTAATTTCGATAATAAACCTCTCCGTATTGCGTAACGCCTTTCTTGAAGTGTCCGCCACTGGAGCTTGTTCAGCATCTCCGTAACGCTCTCGCGCTGACTAAATGTCCCCATGACGAATCGCGCTGCTTTTCGCTGGATCATGTCTATCTCTTCTATTAATCCAACCTGGTAAGGGTCCCACACTGATGAGCAATACTCAAGAATCGGACGAACAAGCGTTTTGTAAGCTACTTCTTTCGTCGATGAGTCACATTTTCTTAGAATTCTTCCTATGAATCTCAACCTGGCGCCTGCTTTTCCCACTATTTGTTTTATGTGATCATTCCACTTCAGATCGCTCCGGATAGTAACTCCTAAGTATTTTACGGTCGTTACCGCTTCCAATGATTTACCACCTATGGCATAATCGTCCTGGAATGGATTTCTGCCCCTATGTATGCGCATTATATTACATTTATCTACGTTTAGGGTAAGCTGCCAGCTGTCGCACCATGCATCAATCCTCTGCAGGTCCTCCTGGAGTACGTACGAGTCTTCTGATGTTGCTACTTTCTTGTAGACAACCGTGTCATCTGCAAATAGCCTCACGGAGCTACCGATGTTGTCAACTAAGTCATTTATGTATATTGTACTCCCGAAATTACCTCTACATCTGCAGATTTTGAACCGTTAAGAATGACATGTTGTGTTCTTTCTTCTAGGAAAGTGCGTAGTGGGGATGTCTGTGTTACTGATAAGTCGCATATATGTGCAGTACTTAATAATCACTTTCTGAATATAGCAGGTGAACTAAATAGAAACCTAGTCCCAACAGGGAATCATATAGCGCTCTTAGAAAAAAGTGTTCCGAGACTGTTACCTGAAATGCTCCTCCATAATACTGACAAGAGGAAGATTGAGTTAATAATTAAATCACTAAAGACCAAGAACTCTCATGGATATGACGGGGTATCTAGCAGAATACTGAAGTATTGTTCCACGTATGTTAGCTCAGTACTTAGCCATATCTGTAACTTTTCCTTTAGGAGTGGTCGGTTTCCTGCCCGATTAAAGTACTCGGTAGTGAAGCCACTTTATAAAAAGGGAGACAGGGATAACGTTGACAATTATAGGCCTATTTCTATGCCATCGGTGTTTGCTAAAGTTATCGAGAGGGTTGTATATACAAGGTTACTGCAGCATTTAAATTCACATAATTTGCTGTCAAATGTGCAGTTTGGTTTTAGAAATGGCTTAACAACTGAAAATGCTATAGTCTCTTTTCTCTGTGAGGTTTTGGACGGATTAAATAAAAGGTTACGAACGTTAGGTGTTTTCTTTGATTTAACGAAGGCTTTTGACTGTGTTGACCACAAAATATTACTGCATAAGTTGGAACATTATGGAGTGAGGGAAGTAGCTTACAATTCGTTCGCCTCCTACTTTAAGAACAGAAAGCAGAAGGTAATCCTCCGCAATACTGAGAGTGGTAATGATGTTCAGTCCCAATGGGGCACTGTTAAATGGGGCGTTCCCCAAGGGTCGGTGCTGGGGCCACTGCTGTTTCTTATTTATATAAATGATATGCCTTCTAGTATTACAGGTGATTCAAAAATATTTCTGTTTGCTGATGACGCCACCTTGGTAGTGAAGGATCTTGTGTGTAATATTGAAACATTATCAAATAATGTAGTTCATGATATAAGTTCGTGGCTTGTAGAAAATAATTTGATGCTAAATCACAGTAAGACTCAGTTTTTACAGTTTCTAACTCACAATTCAACAAGAACTGACATTTTAATCAGACAGAATGGGCATGTTATAAGCGAGACAGAACAGTTCAAGTTCCTAGGCGTACGGATAGATAGTATGCTCTTGTGGAAAGCCCACGTTCAGGATCTTGTTCAGAAACTAAATGCCGCTTTATTTACCACTAGAACAGTATCTGAAATATGTGACATTTCAACACGAAAAATAGTATACTTCGCATATTTTCATACGCTTATGTCATAAGGTATTATTTTTTGGGGTAATTCTTCTGATTCAAAAAGGGTATTTTTGGCTCAAAAACGGGCTGTTCGAGCTATGTATGGTGTAAGTTCGAAAACCTCTTGTCGACCCCTATTCAATAGTCTGGGAATTTTGACATTGCCCTCACAGTATGTATTTTCTTTAATGTCGTTTGTTGTTAGCAATATTAGCTTATTCCCAAGAGTTAGCAGCTTTCACTCAGTTAATACTAGGCAGAAATCAAATCTGCATGTGGAATGCACTTCCTTGACTCTTGTGCAGAAAGGAGTACAGTATTCTGCTGCATTCATTTTCAATAAGCTACCACAAGAACTCAAAAATCTTTGCAGTAGCCCAAACTCTTTTAAGTCTAAACTGAAGAGTTTCCTCATGGCTCACTCCTTCTATTCTGTCGAGGAGCTCCTGGAACAGCTAAAAAATTAAGCAAATTCCAGTGTTACATTCTTGATTTTCTTTATTTAAACTAACGACTTGTCGCCTGAATATGTTTCTTATATTTCATTTTATCTGTTTCTACAATCGTGTTATAATTTCATGTATTGACTTGTTCCATGACCATGGAGACTTCTCCTAAATGTGGTCCCACAGAACAATAAATAAATAAATAAAAATAAATAAACAGGATACCCCAGTCAGAATTAGAAAATATCAAACAACAAGTACAATAAATACTGGAACAAAATAATGTGCAATCAGAAGATGAAGAAAATACTGTAATGGACTCAAACATCCCAGAGCAAACAAACAAAGAACAACACGCATCAATTAAACAATCAGAGGAAAACGAAATCTTAAGACAGCCACGAGAACAAGCACAAATAGAACACGAAGTGACACACAACTTAGATGTACAAGAAAAATTGCAGCTGACATAAATAGAATACAAAGACACAAATACTGACATTAGACCATTCTTTCATAGACCATCAAATAACCTACAAGTCGAAATAACAATAACAATTATCAACACAATCATACACAACAAAATAAATGAAAATACAACTATGTAAGAGCTACAACTACTGGTTTTCATAGGAGCCCTCACTACACTAAATATACACACTAGGCAGAGATCAGAACCGACACACACACAGAAGAAACCCACAAAACCAGCATAGCAACACATGCTACAGATCAGAATAGAAAAAGTGAGAAAAGACATCGGACAGCTAACACAATTTATAAGAAAAGAAATATCAGACAAAAAACGAAAAAGGTTAGGTAAAATCTCACAACAAGAAGCAATAGAGCAATTAGATGAAAATAAGCAGAAATTACAAGCATTGGCCAAACGACTTAGAAGATACAAAAAAAGTGAAAATAGAAGGAAACAAAACCAAAAATTCAACACAAACCAAAAGAAATTTTACCAGACAATAGAAAACACACACATTAAAATAGACAATCCACCAAACATAACAGACATGGAACACTTCTGGAGCAGCATATTGTCAAACCTGGTACAACATAACAGACATGACGGTGGATACAAGCAGAAACAGACACATACAAGATGATACCACAAATGCCTGAAGTGATAATTTTGCAACATGAAGTCACCCAAGCAATTAATTCTGTGCACAGTATGAATGCCTGTGGAAAAGATAAATAGCAAATTTCTGGCTAAAGAAGTTCACCTCAAAACATTCACATCTAACTAAATTATTTAACAGTTACATTGCAGACCCATACACATTCCCTGATACACTTACACAAGGAATATCTTATCTGAAACCTAAAGATCAAGCAGACACAGCAAACCCAACAAAATATCGCCGCATAACATACCGACCAACAATATACAAAATATTAACTTCAGTCATTACACAGAAATTAATGACACGTACAACACAGAACAAAATTATAAATGACTAACAAAAAGTCTGCTGCAAAGGAGCACGAGGATGTGAAGAGCAACTGATAATAGATGCAGAGGCGACATATCAAGCTAAAACTAAACAAAGGTCGCTACACTACGAATACATTGATTACCAAATAGCTTTTGATAGTGTGCCCCACTCATGGTTACTACAAATATTGGAAATATACAAAGTAGATCCTAAATTGATGCAGCTCCTAAACATAGTAATGAAAAATTGGAAAACCACACTTAATGTCCAAGCAAATTCCAATAATATCACATCACAGCCAATACAGATGAAGTGTGGAATATTCCAAGGGGACTCAATAAGTCCTTTCTGGTTCTGCCTTGCTCTGAACCCTCTATCCAATATGTTAAATAATACAAATTATGGATATAATATTACTGGAAGATACCAATACAAAATCACACATTTGCTATACATGGATGATCTAAAACTACTGGCAGCAACAAATCAAGAACTCAACCAATTACTAAAGATAACAGAAGTATTCAGCAATGATATAAATATGGCTTTTGGAACACACAAATGTAAGAAAAATAGCATAGTCAAGGGAAAACACAATAAACAAGAATATTATATATTGGATAACCACAGTGACTGCATAGAGGCAATGGAAAAAACAGATGCCTATAAATATCTAGGATACAGACAAAAAATAGGAATAGATAATACAAATATTAAAGAAGAACTAAAAGAAAAGTGTAGACAAAGACTAACAGAAATACTGAAAAGAGAATTGACAGCAAGAATCAAGACAAAAGCTATAAATACTTATGCTATACCAATATTGAGGTACTCATTTGGAGTGGTGAAATGGAGTAACACAGACCTAGAAGCACTCAATACACTTAAACGATCACAATGCCATAAATATAGAATACATCACATACATTCAGCAACAGAAACATTCACATTAAGCAGAAAGGAAGGAGGAAGGGGATTTATCAACATAAAAAACCTACATTATGGACAGGTAGACAATTTACGAAATTCTTTATAGAACGAGCAGAAACTAGCAAAATACACAAAGCCATCACTCATATAAATACATCGGCTACATCATTGCAAATTCGTAACTACTTCTACAACCATTTAGATCACATAACATCAACAGATACGAAGAAAGTAAATTGGAAAAAGAAAACATTACATGGCAAGCACCCTTATCACCTAACACAGCCACACATCGATCAAGACACATCCAACACATGGCTAAGAAAAGGCAATATATACAGTGAGACGCAAAGATTCATGATTGCAATACAGAATCAAACAATAAACACCAGATACTACAGCAAGCATATTATTAAAGATCCCAATACCACAACAGATAAATGCAGACTTTGCAAACGACAAATAGAAACAGCAGATCATATCACAAGCGGATGTACAATACTAGCAAATACAGAATACCCCAGAATACATGACAATGTAGCAAAAATAATACATCAACAACTTGCTATACAACATAAACTAATAAAACAACACATTCCCACATACAAGTATGCACCACCAAATGTACTGGAGAACGATGAATACAAATTATACTGGAACAGAACCATTATAACAGATAAAACAACACCACATAACAAACCTGACATCATATTGACCAATAAAAAGAAGAAATTAACACAACTAATCGAAATATCCATACCCAATACAACAAATATACAGAAGAAAACAGGAGAAAAAATTGAAAAATACATCCAACTAGCTGAGGAAGTGAAGGACATGTGGCATCAGGATAAAGTTGACATTATACCAATTGCACTATCAACTACAGGAGTCATACCACACAATATCCACCAGTACATCAGTGCAATACAGCTACATTCAAACGTATATATACAACTACAGAAATCTGTAATTATTGATACATGTTCTATTACCGAAAGTTCTTAAATGCAATGTAACATATACCGTACAGTTAAGAGGAAGTGACTCTGGATCATGGTCTGCGTCACTTTCCATTTTTAACCAGACATAATGTCTGAGAAAGGAAAGATAACAATAACAATAAAAGTAAGTTTTACCAGATCAGACGCAGCAACGGCAGAATGGGTCAATTTGTATGCTCATTGGATGTCACCTAAGCAAGAAAGAAACCAGGCATTTCAGTACTTCTAAATCAACAAAGGCCAGGTAGACCTCAACTACTGAACGATAAGAATGATCGAGCATTGCGCAATCCAGATATGAAAAATCGCATTAAATGAGCGGAGGGGATCACTCATGAGTTCCGAATTACTACCACTAGTCCAACTTTCACAATGACTGTGAGTAATTTGCAACATTGACGATACCAGAGGGAAGGAAAGGGCCAGCACAAGAGCTGTCATGTGAAAGGGGAACCAAAGGGCAACACAACAGCAACACCATCCACAGTTAAAAGTTCATACCAGAAAATTTATTTAACAGTTACCAAGCTTTAACTTGATACAGCAACCTTAACTAAATGCATGTATTCATGATAATGATATCTTAAGGATTTTTTTTCAGATTTTACTCAGATCGAACAATCTTAGATATATTTAAAATAATGACCTCACTAAAAACCCGCCAGGGTAGCCGAGCGCGGTAATGCACTGCTTTCTTGACTCGGGTAGGCGCGCCGGCAACGGGTCGAATATAAGGCTCTGAGCACTATGGGACTTAACATCTATGGTCATCAGTCCCCTAAAACTTAGAACTACTTAAACCTAACTAACCTAAGGACACCACACAACACCCAGTCATCACGAGGCAGAGAAAATCCCTGACCCCGCCGGGAATCGAACCCGGGAACCCGGGCGCGGGAATCGAGAACGCTACCGCACGACCACGAGCTGCGGACGGGTCGAATATAGCCTGGCGATTAGCGACGAGGCCTGGTAAGCCGGCCAGCCTGGATGTGGTTTATAGCCGGTTTTCCACATTCCGCTAGGTGAATGCTGGGCTAGTCCCCACCATTCCACCTCAGTTACGCTAGTCGCAGACATTTGAAAACGTTCGCACTATTTCATGGTTTACACTAGATGCAAACAGCTGGGGTGCACTACTTACAACCCAGAGGGTTTGGGGTGGCGTCAGGAAGGGCATCCACCCACCCTCTACAGCTCACAATGCCAAATCCGTAATAACACGACCGACGGCGCGTTGGAGAGGGACAAAAGAAAAAAAAAAAAATTGACCTCATTAAGGGTAGAAAAAATGAATTCCGTAAAGAAGAATACATTTTTAAATAAAAAAAAACACTGTATCGTAAATAACTGCAACAAATCCCAAGAAAAGCAGAATAATGGTATTTTAATTAAGATATTTTCTGTACATATTTAGCTGTTATTAAGACAGCCAACACTTTGAACTACTAAAAACTCCATGAATTCGCCGCCATATCTTAAGGCTAATAAATGCTGGCATTAACAGAATGACTGAGAAAAATAATATCTCTAGCCACTTCACTTCACAACCAATTATTTCTCAAGACACACAACTGGCTAAATTTTAAAACCAACATTCAACAACTGGCTAGTAATCGCCGCAATTAGTCGCGTCAGCAAGTATACACAGTAGTGTCAATAGACACGGAGCCATCAGTTGACAGGTCCACGGACCACCTAATGCCAAGACAGCGGCAGCCAACAGACGAAGGTCCGGCCTCCACATCCAGTCTAGGCCCGCAGGACTCCAAACTCCCTCTCGTGACCGCTGTCCGCAGGCGTCTCCTCGATCGCCCGCAACTTCCGCTGCTGGTTTCTCTACTCGACCTCTCAAAATTCTAAAAACGATCTCCTTGCCGAATGAAAGTTTGCTCTCCCACTGAGCTCCTTGGCTGAACTAGTACATGCTTTACATCTCTGTAATCAGTGACCAATGACCCTTGGGGTGTTTCAAAGGACGACCTCACTGGATAGTGGAGAATCACGCTGTACCCTGTCGAAATCCGACGGAAGTTTTGGGTCTGGCGGATGCCTGTAAAACGCTACCTGCCATAATGTGTAGTTCCACTGGTGAAGTACGGAAAAGAAGGTGCTTTGGTGTAGGGATGTTTTTCGTGCTTAGGTGTGGTTCCCCTATTGTGCTTAAAGCATCGCTAAATATGCGAACATATGAACATATTTCATGCAATTCTGTCCTGCATAGAGTAGAGAAGCAGTGTGCGCACGATAATTGAATCAGAATGACAATGCTATGTGCCATGTAGCAGCATCTGTCAGTCTACGGTTTGTGGAGAATAACATTCCTGAAATCTACTGGCCCACGTCGAGTCGCGACTTGATCACAACGAAAGACCTTCGGATTGAGTTAGGGTGAACTTCGCTCCAGATAGCATCGGACATCACTAGCTTCTATGGTTTCGGGTCATGAGAAAAAGTGGGCTGCCATTCCTCCACAGATCTTCAGAATCCTCGACAAGTGTCCCCAGCAGAGTCCAAACCATTGTGAAGATGTGGGGTCGATAAACCGCATGCTAATGTCCACTAATATGTTCAGATGCTTTTGATCAGAAAGTGTACAATATAAAATGCAGACTGTTAACAGTAAGAAAAGAGAACATAAAACACAAACTTTTTTCGAGAATGAATGTAAATTCAAGTCTCACTAAACCATTTTTGAAAGTATTTGGGGAATAGCTTTACACGGAAGCGAAATGTGGACAATAGCAGCACAGACAAAAGGAAAATAAAAGGTTCCCTAAAATTTGTTATAGAAAATTGCGGAAGATTTTATGGATAAGTAAACTAATGAGGGAGGACTACACGGATTTAGGGAAGAAAGGCCTCCCTGGCACTACTCAACTAAAACCATGGGTAAAATGAAATGTCATATCCTGAGGAATCAAGAAATAGTTAATTTGTTAAAGGGGGTAAGACTGCCGTGAAAAATTGTTGATAAAGACCAAGACTTCAGTTGGCTGTAGGTCGCTTTCTGTATCCAGAGATGAAGAGATTTACAAAGTACAGAATACCGTGAATCGAAGCATTAAATCTGACATCACACTGGAGCCTACAGAAACTAAAATTACTAAAATTACAATACGCCTAGTCGAAGATTACCTTTAAAACCTCCTTTCGATTCCTATCGCCTACATGGAGTGCGAGCATCACTATCTGAAAAACCCGAAACTCATTTTCTCTCTCATAATCACCCCGTAAACAACAAAAAAGCATTTAGTTTGACACGATAATATGTACAGTAGCTTCAGGACACCCAGGGCAGAAGGATGTGACATACATTTGAGGGCGGAAATAGTTCGACGACATGATTAGAGGTCGTGCGGTAGCGTTCTCGCTTCCCGCGCCCGGGTTTCCGGGTTCGAGTCCCGGCGGGATCAGGGATTTTCTCTGCCTCGTGATGACTGGGTGTTGTGTGATCTCCTTAGGTTAGTTAGGTTTAAGTATTTCTAAGTTCTAGGGGACTGCTGACCATAGATGTTAAGTCCCATAGTGCTCAGAGCCATTTGAAACATTTTTGAACATGATTAGAATGGAGGAAAAAAGATTTAGTTGACCGTGAGATTACGGTATCTGCCTTCCTAAGCTGATTTGTATTAGGATCAGAAGTGAGTCTGCTAGCGACACTAGATCTTCACTATGTCATGTGCTGTACAGGAAAATACTTCAGTAGATCATCGATTAGTTTTAGGATTCAAGAGGCTCCTAAATTTAGCGCAAAAAAGGAAATTGGACGTAGCGTGCCTGAGCCTCTGAAATTATTTGAAATTAAAAATTATAAAAATAAACATTTGCTGTACGTGTCGCCTTCCGCACAAACGTAGGATAATTCAGCTGCCACTACCGATGTAGTTTTTATGCAACCCGCAATGCTTCATCTGGCCTTCATAAACCACGTGCGAGATTTTCATATTCGCTTGCTGCCTATGCGAAAGTTAATAGTCCTACAGAAAGAATGGACAGAACCATTTTGTGGGGAATCCAATGTAGTTAAATTTTGTACTGTGATACGTATTCGCTAGAGGCCGTAATTTTCAGGTTATTAAAGAACAATGTACAAAAGTGAACTTCAAACCCATCCCTATTCACACACTCAGACCCACCGGTCAAGACATGCAGCATATTGGTCAGCGCTATCCATCCTATCACTGCACAACAATTTGCGAGTGCACGAATTATTCTCCACATTCGACGTTTTTGGTCTTCATTGACTGCCCTTACTTGCCACCGGCTTTGTCGAGCAATTATAAATTGCAAAACTGATGTTTTTGTAAATTCTCCTAACAGTTTTGTGAATTTTTACAACGTAATATAAAAGTTGCATCGTTGTATTCATCAGACCTACTGACTGAGAAACCCGTGTGTTTATAAAGTTAAGTTTGGATGGAATTGCTAACGTAATTGGCTTTTGACAAACGCTTGCCAGAGTCATTCTTTCTTTACTATCACGAGCACGTTTAAATTAATAATATTAAGGAAATATCCAAATATTACGGTGCCGTAACAGCCCAGTCAATAGAGACCAAAAATGGTCGAATACAGGAAGCGGTTCGTATAAAGTTTTGTAGAGTAGTAGGAGGGAGCGCCACGAACAACATACTATAAATTCTGACTGGTTAGGCATGAGAGTGAGGGTTGAGGTGTTTCAAAGTCACATTTGTACGTTTTTCTTGAATAACTCGGAAACCGTGTCCACCAGTGGATACGCATCTTACAAGGGAACCTCCCCATCGCAACCCCCTCAGATTTAGTTATAACTTGCCACAGTGGATAGGCCTTGATAAACTGAACACAGATCAATTGAGAAAACAGGAAGAAGTTGTGTGGAACTGTGAAAAAATAAGCAAAATATACAAACTGGTCATCAGTCTTGGCCACATAGGCGACATAAAAAAGAACGTGAGCTCTAGAGCGCCGTGGTCCCGTGGTAGAGTGAGCAGCTGCAGAAAGAGAGGTCCTTGCTTCAAGTCTTCCCACGAGTGAAAATTTTACTTTCTTTATTTTTGCTTAGTTATTATCTGTCCGTTCGTTCATTGACGTCTCTGTTCACTGTAATAAGTTTGGTGTCTGTGTTTTCCGACCGCATCTCATAACCGTGCGATTAGTAGACGAAAGGACGTGCCTCTCCAATCGGAACCGAAAACATTTGATCGCAAGGTCATAGGTCAACCGATTCCTTCACAGGAAAACACATCTGATATATTCTATACGACACTGGTGACGGCATGTGCGTCATATGACAGGAATATGTTGTCGACCCACCTAACTTGTACACTTGGCGAATGGGTAAAAAGATTCTTCTACCTTGCCCGATTTAGGTTTTCTTGTGGATGTAATAATCACTCCCAAAAAAGTGATGAAAACATAAGAGTTTGTCACATAAACTGATAATAAAAAATTAAAGTTTTCACTCGATGGAAGATTTGAACCAAGGACTTTTCGTTCCGCAGCTGATCACGTTACCACGAGACCACGGCGCTGCTGCGGTCCCAGTGTCCTTAATGTTGCCTATATTGTCATGAACTACTCAGTTTGTATATTTTGGTTATTTTTTTACAGTTCCACACAACTTCTTCCTGTTTTCTCAATTGATCTGTGTTCTGTTTTTCAAGGCCTATCCACTGTGCCAACTTATAACTAAATCTGAGGGGGGTGCGATGGGGAGGTTCCGTTGTTAGTACAAAATTTAACTACACTAGATTTCCTTCAAAAACGACCTGTTCATGTTTTCTGTAAAACTAATACTTCGGGCGTTGCGAGGGAGAAAATATGAAAATCTCGTGCGTTGTTTTTCAAGACCAAGTATAGCATTGCAGGTTGCATGAAACGACATCGGTAGGGGCCGATTATTCATCATGTATTTTTGGTTGTAATGAAACGTTTATTTTAACACTCTATACTGGAGACTGCCAATCATTATTAGTTCAGAACATTAATAAATCATCGTCAGTTATAATTAATCATGAGCTATGAGAAGGAAACAGAATAGCTTAGTTTCTTGTCATTTACATTCATCTTTCTCTTCCATCTTACTCACGTTCACTCGCTTTCTTCTTATTTAATATTATTATTATTTTCTGTAATATTAGGTAGCCAGTAGTTTTAAGAGATAGTTCAAATGGATGGATTGGTTCAAAAATGGTTCAAATGGCTCTGTGCACTATGGGACTCAATATCTGTGGTCATCAGTCCCCTAGAACTTAGAACTACTTAAACCTAACTAACCTAAGGACATCACACACATCCATACCCGAGGCAGGATTCCAACCTGCGACCGTAGCGGTCACGCGGTTCCAGACTGAAGCGCCTAGAACCGCACGGCCACACAGGCCGGCGATGGATTGGTAATAGCCTATACAAGAAACAAGTGCAGAGAGGCGTACGTTTCCGGATCGTTGTCCGCTGGCAGGTAACACTGTCACTAAAATACCAACTCCTCCTTCGGAAAGGCCTCAGAATGTTTATGTACCGATCGAGCACCATGTCATCCTCAGGCTAATGGCGTCATCGGATGTCGATATGGAGAGGTGTGATGTCAGCGCACCGCTCTCCCGGCCATTGTCACTTTTCGTGATTTGGAGGCGCTACTTCATGGCCAAGTAGCTTCTCGATTGGCATGACGAGGCTGTGAGTGCAACCCGGTAGGTGAACAGCCCATCCTTGAACATCCATGGCCGGTGGTGCTTCACTTTGCTGATATGTCGCAACGGTCTTGTGTACAGGAGATTAAGGAATTGCAACATATATACTAATCGCTACTAATGGACTAATGGACACCAGCTAATAACAATAAAGTAGTCTGGATATATTGTGCTGTGGTACATTGTTATGGGACGGAGTTCTTTCCGGGCATGAGACTTTTCAGCCAGACAGGGTAAATTTGTGTCCTCTGTAGGTGTGAAGAGTGGTTAGGATTTCGGCAGCCGCCTTGCGGTGTCCCTGGCACGTAGAGGACGGCCGGCGCCGTGGAGCGCAAAAGACGGCCACCGCAGGACTGGTGCGGGTCGGCCCGGCCGCGGCGCGTGCCTGGCTGCACCACCGTAGCGCAGGAGCCGCGTCTAACGAGCGCTGTCCGCGGGGGCGGCGGCGGCGGCGGCGGCGCCACGACACGGCCACTCGCGCACGGACACTGCCGTGGGCGGAGGGGGCGGCGGGAGGGCCCGCTGCGGACATCCAGTCCAAGTCTGGCGCCCACTGTGGTCAGTCTTAGGTCTGAGCATTCGCAGGTAGGGCAAAGACGCGTAAGACCGCCTTCACCACCTACAGTAGACGCCGGTGCTGTTGTGGTCTTCAGTCGGAAGACTGGTTTGATGCAGCTCTCCACACTATGTTATCGTTTTATGTCCTCTTCATCTCCGAATAACTGCTGCATCCTACCTCCATTTGAATCTGCCTACTGTGTTCGATCTGATTCTACACTTTCTACACTCCACACTACACACTACCCTCCAATACTTGATTGGTGATTCCCTGATATATAGAAGGTGACCTTTACACCACTCCCTTCATTTATTTGGGTTATACCACAGATTCAGTACTTTCTCACTAGTTACACGATATATCCTACTGAACTTTAGTATTCTTCTGTACCACCGCGTTTCAAGAGGTACACTGCCGGAAAGAAAATTATGACACTCGTTTAGAAGTTTCCAGTTCACTGAAGACTTGTTGCTACGGCGCATGTGGGAAACATCAAATAATTACATTTACAGATCAAAATAAAATTAAAACCCTGCAGCCCTCGGTCGCGAAAGTAAAGTCTTTTTGAACTACGTTTCGGCCACTTCTAAGAGTGCCTTCATCAGAAATGAAACATTTACAACTGGCATATCACCTATAAAATAAATATTATGCGACAACGCTTTAGTCACAAAATATTAAAATAGAAGACACAGAGGCAGGCCACTAAGGGCTGCATCACGGCCTCCCTCTATGCTTTCTATTTTAATATTTTGTGACTAAAGCGTTATCGCTTAATATCTATTTTATGGGTGACATGCCAGTTTTAAATGTTTTATTTCTGATGAAAGCACTCTTAGAAGTGGCCGAAACCTAGGTCAAAAGATTTCATTTTCGCGACCGAGGACTGCACTGTTTCAATTTTACTTTGTAACGATCGCTGAAAACGCAGCCATGTTTAAAGCTATATTTACAGGACAGTAGCACAAGTAGTTCTGGGGTGATGTCGGCCCATGCTGCAACACACATATTAGAGTATTAGCCAAGGATGGCAATGCAGGCGATATGTTAGCATCCAGACGATAGTACAGGTAGCGAATATTATTCATCCAGATGACGGAATACTGGGATACGTTATGTCACTTCAGCTCGACCTGTTCGTGTGTTGCCGCAAGACTTGCTGGTTGACGAGTCGCTCGAGTCGTCCCATCATATCCCACACGTGCTAGATTTGAGACAAGTCTGCAGATGGTTCTGGCCATGGATGTGCTGTGTGTCTTGCAGAGCACATTAAGTTCCATAGTGTGTGGATAATCATTATCGAGCCGGCCGAAGTGGCCGCGCGGTTCTGGAGCTACAGTCTGGAACTGCGAGACCGCTACGGTCGCAGGTTCGAATCCTGCCTCGGGCATGGATGTGTGTGATGTCCTTAGGTTAGTTAGGTTTAACTAGTTTTAAGTTCTAGGGGACTAATGACCTCAGCAGTTGAGTCCCATAGTGCTCAGAGCCATTTGAACCATTTGAATCATTATCCTGCTGAAAAATACGTCACCTTCCTATGCCAACAATGGCAAAAGAATGGGGAGTAACATCATGTAACACATATCGAGCACTGGTTAGCACCCACTCCGGGAACACCAAAGGCGAACGAGAGTTGTAGTTATCACACCCCAGACCATGAGACCCGGGGTGTGTCCAGCATCTCTTGATCGAATGCACTCTACAAGATAGCGCTCGCCAGACCTACCTCGTACGCGCAGGCAGAAGCTGCTTTCATCGCTGAACACCGCGGCGCACCGTTCCAAGTCATCCTCCGAGGACACCAGTCGAGCCGTCCTCGTCGATATTGTGACGCGAGCGGAAGACGGGCTAGACGTGTGCTTGCCCGTAATTCCACTGCTGGTAATCCGATCTCAACAGTTCATATTGACGTGTCTGGACTCACAAGCCCTTTTATCCGTTCAAATGTGTGTGAATTCCTAAGTGACCAAACTGCTGAGGTCACACACTACATAAACTAACTTAAGCTTACTTATGCTAAGAACAACACATACACCCATGCCCGAGGGAGGACTCTAACCTCCGGTGGGAACGGGCCGCGCAATCCGTGACATGGCGCCTCAAACCACGCCGCCACTCGGCGCGGTCTCTTACCCGTGCCCTGATATCTGGGCGAAGTGCGATTGCTTTCCTTGCAAAGCCGGCCGGTGTGGCCGTGCGGTTAAAGGCGCTTCAGTCTGGAACCGCGTGACCGCTACGGTCGCAGGTTCGAATCCTGCCTCGGGCATGGATGTGTGTGATGTCCTTAGGTTAGTTAGGTTTAATTAGTTCTAAGTTCTAGGTGACTGATGACCTCAGAAGTTGAGTCGCATAGTGCTCAGAGCCATTTGAACCATTTGAACCATTCCTTGCAATAGTACGATCCTGACGGGCTGCCGTACTGCATGGCGCAGAACCCCGTCTACGGCTATGAGAATGTTCACGTGAGAACTGATGCCAGCACCGATGAACAGTGGACGCAGCTTGCCCAAATTGTGTGGAAATTTTCCGAAAAGACTGTCCCACCACTCGGAACGCCACAACTAGATGCCTTTCATCTCTCTCAGTTGGCTGCAGGAAGCACGAGTGCGTGGTTTGGTGGCATGGCTGCCTGCTTGGTTTACACGTTTGCAGCACGGTGATACTTCGCGCTGTGAACATCCCTATTAAAGGCTAGGCACAGATGGCACTCTCTTAGTTATGCCAGTACTGTAACTGCTGGGGACGACAATGAAACCATACTCAGTGCATACCAGGTGCCATATGAAGCCATCAGATCAAAGTGGACGTCAGCTTTCCAGGTGTACTAATTTTGTTTCTGACAGTGTATTTTCCTCTTGATTTAGCAGCTTATCTTCCGTGTTTCACTCTTGTTAAGGCTCCACTCCAAACAAAAAATTTCAGAAAAGACTTCCTCAAATTTAATTTGTATTCCATGGTAACAAATCTCTCTCCTTCACAAACACTTTATCTGCCTTGCCATTGTCAGGCTACGTTTTATATCCTCCCTACGTCGACCATCAACACTTACTTTGTTGCTCAAATGGCGAACCTCGTCTACTATATTTAGCGTCCCCTTTACTAATCTAATTCCCACGACATCTACTACACGCCTTACTCTTGTTTTTATTTTGTTGATTGTCATATTATGTCCTTTCAAGACACTGTCCGTCCATCCAAAAGCTCTTCCAAGTCCTTTACGGAAGTTAAAATCTTCTGGATTATTAGGCAGCGTCATATCTCTTCTAAAATAATCGATGTTTCGATCCCTCTGGTGGGATTTTTCTCAGGATCTTCTGGTGTCCACTACTACTAGAACAAAACCAGTATTCTAGTAGCAGCGGACACCAGAAAATCCTGAGGAAGATCCCAGCAGAGGGGTCGAATCGTCGATCATTTTAAAGAAATATAACGTTGCCTAATAACCCAGAAGATTTCAACTTGAGTGCCAACGGCCTTCAGTCTTTTTCTGTCTCTGACAGAATTGCAATATCACTGCAAACCTTATGGTTTTTCCGAGAGGTTGAAAATACCGCTGTTTAACAGACGACCGGTTTCGGGCTCTTGTATGCTCATCTTCAGGTATAGTACTGAAAATAGCAATAGAAGAAAGATAATTTTTACACGCAGCAATAAACAAAAAATGCATAAAAAATTAAAAAAAATTTTTTTTTAACCCGGCGGTCGGGTTAGATGCTGTGAAACCTAAGTCAATGCCATAGTGATACCAGATAGTGCACGGACGACTGCCTGGGTAAAGAAACATGCAAAGAATACCGGGACACTCCCACTTGGTGCTGTGACCCCGAGCGCTGCGACGGACGAGTAAAAGACGCGGTGTGCTACCAACGAGCACAGAACATGGAATAGCGGACGCGAATGAGGAAGCAAACTGGTGAACCAGAGTTGCAAACGTACTGCCATCTGTTGACGGAAAGAAGAACGCGGGGCCACTAGCTCCGCCGATCATAATTTGAATTAGTGATTTACATTTAAAATAAATAACTATAATAAAATAAATGAACATTACAAAGAAAGTTACACGAAAAACGTTAAAAGTGAGTTTCGCGTGGTAAAGGAACATGTTGAACAGGGTAGTACAGTAAAACTGAGTGGGAGCAGCACCTAGCCCGAGCGGTGGTTTTTTAAAAATGTTTTAAAATTTTTTAAGAATTCTTTGTTTGTTTTTCATGTGTGTTTCTGCGTGTAAAAATTATCTACCGTCTATCGTTATTTTCAGTACGACACATGAAGATTGGGGTATAAGAGCCGGAAACCAGTCGTGTGATAAATAAAAGAATCTTACAACTGTAGCTGTATTTTCAACCTCTGGTACAATGCTCAGCCGTGGATGCTTATCGTTTTTTTTTCTTCTCCGAGAACTTCAGTTACCTCTAAATTTTTCTTTCGTTTCATTTACTCTTTGCTCAGTTCAGGCATCGAATAACATCGTGCACAGGATATACCTCTGTCTCACTCTCTTCTCAACCACTGCTCCCTTCCACGCCCTTTGACTCATAACTGCAGTGTGGTTCCTGTGCAAGTTGCATATAACTTGCCGCTCCCTGTATTTCGCCTCGCTGCTTCCCGAATTCTCTATGTTTGCTAGTGCTATACACAGAGTTTTGCCTTTCTGTAACTTATTCTCTAATATAAGTCATAGGGCCAATTTTGCCTCGCGTAAACCTGTATTTCTCTCGAACACAAATAGACCGTCAATGACATCGGTTTCCACCTATTTTTACTTCCTTCTCCAAATAATTCGCTCAGTATTTTGCAACACGAATTATTAAACTGATAACTGGGTAATATTGACACCTGTCATTATCTGCTATCTTTGGAAGCGGAATTATTAAATTAATCTTGGAATCTGAGGATATTTCACCTCTCTCATTCTTATGGCACGCCGGTTGGACAAGTTTGATCACGTCTGGCCCTCCCAACGATATCCTCAGTTCTGTAGCGTACCCATTCTATTCGGTAAATGGGTGGACGTCAGTTGCAATACAGCCGGCCGGAGCCAGGCGAGAGAGTCACGCGATGCAAAGCAAAACGTAGCCGACAGGCATTACGCAGCGCAGTCAGATGGCTGACATATAGCGTAATGCCTGTAACTGCGATGAAGTATGTATTCAAAATCATCAGTATGAGAACGATCGCCATGAAAAATGTATGAAAACTTGTTAACAAACATTCTTTGTACATTGCCAGATAAGCTGTAAGCGCGATGGAAATGTGCATTTGAAGTGCAATGATATTCGTAGTGCACCGCCTAATGCCAGTTACCGCGATGCAACTGTGCAAAATAAGGAACTGGTACACCACTTACCTACGGTCGCTTGTCCGCAGCTCGTGGTCGTGCAGTAGCGTTCTTGCTTCCCGCGCCCGAGTTTCCGGGTTCGATTCCCGGCGGGGTCAGGGATTTTCTCTGCCTCGTGATAACTGGGTGTTATGTGATGTCTTTAGGTTAGTTAGGTTTAAGTAGTTCTAAGTTCTAGGGGACTGATGACCATAGATGTTAAGTCCCATAGTGCTCAGAGCCATTTGAACCATTTGAACCTACGGTCGCAACGCACAGAAGCATTTAAGACAATTCCACCGGTGGAGAAATTTTGAATGGGACTTCAGGGAATGTAATGTTCTCGGAATACGACGGAAATTCCTGGAGAAATCGAGGAAAGATGACGGCATTGTGCTGTCCGAAATCTTGCAGCCATGCCTATACGAAACTTATGTTGTGGAATGGAAATCCGCTGGTCTTCAATCATGCGACGCGTGACTTAGAAAGAAGAGTGTTATCAGTGAAAATAAACAGTGCAGCTAGTGAACATGCCCACATACCAGTTGTCAAAGCTGTGAACAGTGATGTCAATATGCAATAACATTTACATTATGCAAACTACCAAAACAATGCTTACCTTTGTGTTATTGTAGTATGAACTGCAAACAACGACACATCATAGAGGGAGAGCTAATCTGAAACCGAAAAACATTTTAAATGCAATACTTCGCATGAGAGACAATGAATATCACTGAAATGTATTTTTCTTAAACATACGTAGTAGTTTTAAGATTACTGTACCTGTTTTAGATGTTAGTGCATATATTTCATAAAATCTTCACGGAATGTCCTGTCACAGTGGTGCCCTGCGCTCATGCACATTTGACTATATGTAAACTGTGATCCCCCTGTCGCGAGTTCAACTGACAGCTACTGCCACACTGAAATATACGCGACTGCGCATGTGCGGCAGTCGCAATAGCAACATTAAAATTTTCTATGTGCACCCGCCTCATTCAAATATTGTATACCATTACTTGTGTTTAAATATTCATTTAAATATTATACTGAACGTGGTTTATGGCGAATTGCTCGCCTGCAGGCGCGTCCTTTCGCCTCGCAATTCAGGAGGCAATTTAAAGGCACGTTTGAGGGATGGGCGTGGATATATTGCAAAAACGTAGATATAAGTTGAACTTATAACTAAAGAATTACTTAAGATGTTAATTGGTATATGCGGTGGTATCGATTGTGGCGTGCAACCACTGAAACATTAGAATAATTATGCAGTTCAGTTGTCTTGCCGAGAAGACGGGCACCTTGTTTGTTCTTGTAGCGGTCCAGATCGGATTCATATCTGCTATCGCTGCAGATGATTATTTGGCTCGCCACCATTTTCAGTATGCTATTGAGACGCAATCTCAGTAGGCATAGTCATAGTTACACATTGCAACAGAATTGATGTAAGTGTCTATGTAATTTAGTTTAGTGTATTACAGTTATATTATTTAATGTTGTGTTTCATTTATGTTGCAAGCCATTGTTCCAATTAAACCGCGTCTTGGTGTCTTGGCATGGCTAAAGGTTCCGTGTTACAAATACTATCAAAGGTGCAGTATCAACCAATGCTTTGGAATTATTCAGTCTACGAAATCCGATAAAGATATAGTTTCATAAAAGTCACTCTCAGTCAAACGTATAGTGAATGGACTTAACGCAAAATGCCCTTGTCAATCGCCCGAAGTATGTAGAAACTGATCATAATGCCCTTGTCAATCGCGCAATATTTGTCGAAATTCATCATAATTCCCTTGTCAATCGCCCAAAGTTTGTAGAAACTGATCATATATTATTATCATTAACGATATTCTCAAACCAGACATGAAAAGCCACGACAAATCAAGCTGGTAACTACGTGCCTGGACCTTTTACTGTATCTGCTACATTGTTTCTTCTTTGTTGCATGGATAATGTTATAATATCTCACGAGTCACCGCCACTGAATATTTGCAAAGACCAAACAAAAAGGCGAACCATTGAAATTGTTGATGAAACCTAGAGTCTACACTGCATACTTGGATCAAAGTTAATCCATCGGATTTTTTCATTGGCACGCTTAGTACAAGCGCTTTCTGTAATGGCAGCTTCCTTCCTAGCTTTGTCAAAATTTTCCGTAACTGTAGCAGTCATTTTTGCGGAAGGTCACGTATTCCTAATTATTTTTATCATACAATTTATTACGACAATACAGTCATACCACCCCACAAAATGTCTGAATTGTATCAAGTGTAGCACAAAATGGTGAGCAGCCATTAATGTTAATTATTTCACCATTAATGGCGATTCTTGCTCAGTGAAGCTAACATTGTTGCCACAAGAAATTAATTTCATCAATTCATTCTCAAACGTGTTTAAAGTTTATTCTCGCATATACATTAACTGTAGCATGGTGGTAACACGTAAACAACTAGCTATAATGGAACACGACAGACAACAGACGCAAACCGAATCCAACTTGGAAATTGGACAAAACATTGACAGTGACTACAGAGTTGGTTCCAATAGTAATGCTCAATCAGCAGTTAACATGCCTAGTGACGGAAATTTCGTAAATAGACCAACCACTGGTCAAATAGCTACATCCAACTCATAGCCCAATCTTGTCCGAGACGTCATGTGAAGCGACGTGGCGGGGTCAGAGCAGTTTCATTTGATAAATATTGCCAGCTTGTTTGACGCTATTATCAAGCAGATGACTGAAAACAAAAAATCACATGACATCAATACAAAATCAGATGACTGAAATAAAAAATCAGATGACTCAAAACAAAAAGAAAGACATTGACGAACACGTGAAAGTTTTAAGAACGTGACACGACGAGCATCAGGCTGAATTAAGAGCACTAAAATCTTGTAATAACATGTTGTGTGGAAAAAGTAGACGAGAATAACATGAGATAGAGTGGCGAAGGCTCCGAAATTCTCAAAATTTTCTGAATTGAACTTACAACATGAAAAACCCACCACCATGATGTAGAAGATAATCAAACTGAAGTCAAACTTTTAAACGCTTCATGTGAAGCTGTTGCCACTAAAGTGAAATCTCATCTGTCAGTTCATGACTCAATAAAAACACGCATCACTGTAATTGAAGGTAAAGTTATCACTATGCATAAACAACTTACGGTAAAATGCAGGTTAAATATCTTGCTGTCCTCTACTATCACTCCCATAATCTGGAAATTACTGCGGCAAGGTTGCGGTATTGCGCCTAGATAAAGCTTAAAGAAGGTCGGTGATGGTTGATATCTCTGTCGCAGACCCTTATTCACTTGGTATCATTCTGTCCACCCATTCCCAATCCTTATCTTCGCTGTCTTATTTTCATACTATTTTATAACAGCGTTTACCAATCTTTGATCTTTCAACTTGTTCTACAGTTTGGTGTTGGGTACATTTCTTTAGATTAATCAATGCAACATATGTATCCTGTCCAACCCGTGTGCATGTTTCCCGTACTAGTTTCACTGTGACGATTCTGTTCCTGCTTGATATTCTTGCTTCTTGTGACATGTTTCTTTCTCTACCAGATCTTTTAGTACCTTAGGTTACAGTCCTCCAACGAAAGGAGTCACTGCCAATTTCCTATAATTATTTGAATCATTATCTTACCGTTTATTATACGCCAGTCTTATGTAACAGTTTCCATGCCAATGGAACACTATCTCCATCTAATACGCACTGTAACAACCTCCCTATAATCTATAAAATTTCAGTGGACCAAACTGCACCTTCTATGGATATATTGATCCATATTCGTGTGGCTTCTTCATCTTACAGTTCCTCAGAGCATGTTAGGGAACTTTTATATCCAAACGCCATAATTTCTCCTGTTACATCCTCACCTGACATATATGTGAAAATTCCGGCTGGTTGACGTGGAATAAATCCTTAAAATACGTTGTCTGTTGACCGTAAATAACATTGTTGTAACGCAGCTTTTCACTACTTGTCACACGCATTGACTTAATTGTTCTCCGTGCCCAGCACTATGAACCCCAGCAATCATCCTCTCACATCTTTCTTCTCCTGCCTTGCTTCTCCTTTTCAACATTTCTCTATTTACTTCTCTATTTAGTGTCCTAAATTTGTCTCTACTTTCACTGTTTTTCACTTTCAGAAAAGCTCCCTTTTCCTTTGAATCGTCTCTGCTGTTTCTCCATCCCACCAAACTGGTTTCACCTTCTTATATTCTCCAAGTGCTTCTTGTGGTGTCACCGCCAGACACCACACTTGCTAGGTGGTAGCCTTTAAATCGGCCGCGGTCCTTTAGTATACGTCGGACCCGCGTGTCGCCACTGTCAGTGATTGCAGACCGAGCACCGCCACACGGCAGGTCTAGAGAGACTTCCTAGCACTCGCCCCAGTTGTACAACCGACTTTGCTAGCGATGGTTCACTGACAAAATACGTTCTCATTTGCCGAGACGATAGTTAGCATAGCCTTCATCTACGTCATTTGCTACGACCTAGCAAGGCGCCATTATCGGTTGCTATTGATATTGTAAAGAATGTACAGACAAGAGCTACGTTCAACATTAATGGATTAAAGCTAAGTATTTCACCAGTTACATCCTTTTTTTCTAGTCTAACTACCTTGTCCTGTTCCAGACCTCACGCCAGCCTGCGTGAGCTTAAACGCGTGGTTTTCGGCTTCCTCCAAACCCCGTGGGTTGGCTCCTGCCAATCCACAATACTTCTTACGCTTCTTCGTCTATGGCCGTCTTTATATCGCCTTGCTCCTCTTCTACGTTCGTCCCCGCACTCTACAATCTGTTTGCCAATAGCTGTTGGTTAAAGTGCTTAGTACTATCCTCCCTCAAACTGTCCAAGTAATACCTTATGACCTCAGTTTGGCCAGCACTGTATTGTACTGTATGTTAACCAGGGGCCTAGAAACAACGAAGAGTCTCCGTCCCCGTCGCAGCTGCAGTGGTCGACAACCCCACGACAACTACCGTAGCAAGGGACCGATGACCATGCAGTTTGATCCCTTTCAACCTCAAACCCATGACCACCACCGCAGGGTCCACTTCAGCCCCCCGCCGCCCCACACCGAACCACTCTTTCAGGGTTATTGTGCGGCTCAGCCCCCGATGGACCCCTCAGGGACCGTCTCACACCAGATGAGTGTAACCCCTACGTTTTCGTGGTAGAGTAATGGTGGTGAACACGTACGTGGAGAGCTTGTTTGCGCAGCAATCGCCGACATAGTGTAGCTGAGGCGGAATAAGGGGAACCAGCTTGCATTCGCCGAGGCAGATGGAAAACCGCCTAAAAACCATCCACAGACTGGCCGTCTCCCTGGACCTCGAAACAAGTCTGCCGGGCGGATTCGTGCAGATGGCCAGGCGCACCTTCCCTATCCGGAAAACCGTGCGTTAGTCCGCACGTTGGCCAGCATACTGTGACCTTTTCTGTTCGCCACTACTTCTAAAAGTACTGGGGATATAAATTTTACTTTCCACAAGACGATGGACTCTTCCACAATCAGGCCCTGTTCTAACTCTGACATCCTGAAATTTTAAACTGGCCTTCTCTCTTCTGATTGGATAATCAATAATTGACTTCAAGTCCCTTGTGTAGTTATACCATGAAAATTTATTTATGTCCTAGTGAGTAAAGTATGTATTTTCTACTCGTCATTCCTACTGCTCCAATAAATCCGATCTTTTCCTATTCTCATTCCTAATATACTCCTCATACATCTCAACAGTCGTACTGTTTCTCTCTTTTCCTACTCTACTATTGATATCTCTTGCCAGTATCATTCCTTGGCCACATGGAGCGGCTTATAGCCAGTCTGTATCAGCATCTGTTCAAAATCTTCTGTCACCTTCTAAGCCGAATCTTCAGCAGGGGCATATACTCTCACTACCACTATATTCATGACTCTAGAATGAGTTTTATCAACCTTCCATTAACTGATTCAAACGAGGTTACAGATTTTGTCCACCGTTTGTTTAGAATGATGGGTACTCCTGCTCTCGCGCTACTGTTTTCGTTCACACTGTAGCGCATATTTACAATCAATAACATCCTTTTTAGTTTCGGAAAGTACAGCTACATCAGTGTCAAGTAGTCTTATATCCATTAGAACTTCTTCTTGTTCATTACTGACGTACTGTAGGCCTACATTTAAAATATGAAAATGCTAAGTCCGATTTCGTTGTTGAAATCCATTTAGATGATCCGAACCCGAGACATATTACTGGGTATTTTAGGTGGATGTGTTTTTCTGTGACTGAGGAGGTGGCCCAACTCCCAGACGCCCATACTGGAAGACCAGGATCTGTCACCAGAGTTTTCTTTCGCTCGAAAAATTGGCTACACAACAGTTCAAAGTTCTTCCTACTTTATGAAGAAGATGGGAAAGTAATATATAAGGATGGCAAGAGGCTAAGTTATTTAATTCACCCATCGGCTCATAGAGATAAGGGAAGGAAAGGGAAAGACAGGTCACTGCTGGACACACTTCGTCTGTTTCGTCTGTTTCCTCACCCAGGCCCTGTTCGGCAAGAATGACAACAATAGCAGCTAAGCTTCCTTCGACATAGCCCCGAGCCTCATCGGAGAAGGAAAATCTCACCGTCTGCACGGAAATGGCTTCGTTAAGGCGGTGTGAAAGCCACAAACGGCATGTATTACTATACTTATAGCTACCAGCAACGGTATGAGCACCAGTCTCTTTTGTTTCGTGTTAAATAATTCCGCGATGTATTTTGACACGAGAGCTGTAAGACATTGGTATTGGTCGATTTATGTGATGGTGTTTTGAAGCTTTGTGGACCTCTTTCTATTTTCCAAAGTCCGCCTTGGAAAGTAGAAAGAGGTCCACAAAGCTCATCTGACTAGGCTACGACTTTCCAGTCGTGTCCAGTCGTGACTTCCCAGTGTCCAACCGACGAATTCACGAGTTGCAGGTTATGTCGCCCTGTTAGCAAAGGAACTCGAGTTGGCCGTCTGCTGTCATAACCATCATTTCGCCGCACTGTCGTAACCCATTGTTTTCTGCGGTTAATTCACGTAGTGTTGCTTGTCTGTTAGCACTGACAACTCTAGGTAACCGCCGCTGCTCTCGGCCGTTAAGTGAAGACCTTCAAACACTGCGTAGTCCGTGCTGAGAATAAATGTCCCAAATACGTTTTTTCTGGTACTCTCTTGACATTGTGGACTCGTAATATTGATTTTCCTAACGATTTCTGAAATGATATGTCCCATGCATCTAGTTCCAACTACCATTCTGCGTTTAAAGTTCGTTAATTCCCTTTGTACGGCCATAATCCCGTCAGAAACCTTTTCTCATCAACCACTATCCCATGACTTTTGTCGCTTCAGCGTGTAGCAGCTGGTCAGCCTCTCGTGACACCTGATAGATAGAATGCATTCTGGACCGTTGTCCGCATCCCGTTATCACTATGTGCCTAAATGTATTGCGCGCCTCTTGACAAGTATGAGAAGTTCCGTGTATGTACTTAATGGTGCGGTGCCCTTTGTTGCACATGCGACTATGGCTGAAGACCTCACAACCACTGGCACTAACAACCAGTTCTGGATACAGGGTACATTTCCCTGCTCGTTTCCTCGACACTGATGTTCTGCTTCCACCAAGGGGGCTAATGTAGTGTCTGCCACAATGTCTTCTACAGTCATCACGGACAGCGGTTTCATGGCATGACCGTACAACATTATTATCAGGTGTCAAACAGTTCCATGTCCAATGTTCCATGTCCCCACAGGGGCCTGTGTTTATTTCTCGATGCAATCTGTTTTACTCTCTATTTAAAACAGTCCTTCCTTTGATATGTACACCACATGTAATTACTTTTCCTAAATATTCTTTTAAGCTGGTTATTTTCTAAGGTTGTTCACATTTTTTCTGTTCTGAATTATTTGCTGTAGTGTGAAAACAGAGCTATACATAAAACTATTTCAAGGTGGCGACAACTCCAAGCCTACTAGATTTGTTGTCTCCAGTGTGATGTCTGATTACTAAACATAAGAAAACGCCTATGCAAAAGTCTGCCAGCCGAAAGCTATGCTGTACCTGACATATCTTTGTTAAAGGGCATCTTCTAAACACCAAGAGTCATAAGCTTACATCATCAGTGGCACCTGACACAGATGACAACAAACAATTTTATGTACATTGATATGTGCATTGTGACAGTTGTATGCATGCCAGCGGAAACGTGGGACTGCTTACATTATGTATCTCTACGCGAATGACATGCATGTCAGTTAGATGTTCACCTAAAAAGCAAACAACCAAGTGAATATATAGAACCCAATTCCTGGTACTGAAACAGAGGATGACAGACTAAAGGCCGAAATACTAAATATATTTTTCCAAAGCTGTTTCACAGAGGAAGACTACACTGTAGTTCCTCCTCTAGATTGTCGCACAGATGACAAAATGGTAGATATCGAAATAGTCGACAGAGGGACCTGATGGGATACCAGTTCGATTTTACACAGAGTACGCGAAGGAACTTGACCCCCCTTCTTGCAGCGGTGTACCGTAGGTCTCTAGAAGAGCGTAGCGTTCCAAAGGATTGGAAAAGGGCACAGGTCATCCCCGTTTTCAAGAAGGGACATCGAACAGATGTGCAGAACTATAGACCTATATCTCTTACGTCGATCAGTTGTAGAATTTTGGAACACATTTTATGTTACAGTATAATGACTTTTCTGGAGACTAGAAATGTACCCTGTAGGAATTAGCGTGGGTTTCGAAAAAGACGATCGTGTGAAACCCGGCTCGCACTATTCGTCCACGAGACTCAGAGGGCCATAGATACAGGTTCCCAGGTAGATGCCGTGTTTCTTGACTTCCGCAAGACGTTCGACACAGTTCCCCACAGTCGTTTAATAAACAAAGTAAGAGCATATGGACTATCAGATCAATTATGTGATTGGATTGAAGAGTTACTAGGTAATAGAACGCAGCATGTCATTCTCAATGGAGAGAAGTCTTCCGAAGTAAGAGTGATATCAGGTGTGCCCCAGGGGAGTGTCATAGGACCGTTGCTATTCACAATATACATAGATGACCTTGTGGATGACATCGGAAGTTCACTGAGGCTTTTTGCGGATGATGCTGTGGTATATCGAGAGGCTGTAACAATGGAAAATTGTACTGAAATACAGGAGGATCTGCAGCAAATTAACGCATGGTGCAGGGAATGGCAATTGAATCTCAACGTAGACAAGTGTAATGTGCTGCAAATACACAGAAAGTGAGATCCCTTATCATTTAGCTACAATATAGCAGGTCAGCAACTGGAAGTAGTTATTTCCATAAATTATCTGGGAGTACGCATTAGGAGTGATTTAAAATGGAATGATCATATAAATTTGATCGTCGGTAAAGCAGATGCCAGACTGAGATTCATTGGAAGAATCCTAAGGAAATGCAATCCGAAAATAAAGGAAGTAGGTTACAGTACGCTTGTTCGCCCACTGCTTGAATACTGCTCAGCACCGTGCGATCCGTACCAGATAGGGTTGATAGCAGAGATAGAGAAGATCCAACAGAGTGCAGCATGCTTCGTTACAGGATCATTTAGTAATCGCGAAAGCGTTACAGAGATGATAGATAAACTACAGTGGAAGACTCTGCAAAAAAAAAAAAAAAAAAAAAAAAAAGAAATGGCTCTGAACAATATGGGACTCAACTGCTGAGGTCATTAGTCCCCTAGAACTTAGAACTAGTTAAACCTAACTAACCTAAGGACATCACAAACATCCATGCCCGAGGCAGGATTCGAACCTGCGACCGTAGCGGTCTTGCGGTTCTAGACTGCAGCGCCTTTAACCGCACGGCCACTTCGGCCGGCGGAAGACTCTGCAGGAGAGACGCTCAGTAGCTCGGTACGGGCTTTTGTTGAATTTCGAGAACATACCTTCACCGAGGAGTCAAGCAGTATATTGCTCCCTCCTATGTATATCTCGCGAAGAGCCCACACAGAGGCATACCGACAATCCTTCTTTCCATGAACAATACGCGACTGGAATTGAAGGGAGAACCGATAGAGGTACTCAGGGTACACTCCGCCACACACCGTCAGGTGGCTTGCGGAGTATGGATGTAGATGTAGATGTAGATGTAAGTGCAGACGCCTGTATAATTGCAGTTATGACAATAAACAAATGCGAATGTGGGACCGAGCATTACTAACAGAGGCTTTCGAGTGCAACAATGTGGGTTGTGTCGCGCACAAAAAAACACCGAATTAATTATCGACAACACTAGAGCGCCAGCACGGAGGTGAGGGGAGAGAGTTATTTCTGTGTCGGGGGAAGTGGCACGCAGAACACCGGCCTTTGTGCCGGCTGCGATACTCCCGTATCAGCGGAGCGCGGCAGCAAACACGCCGGATTAAAGTCAAAGGCTAATCCGGCTGCGCTTGTTTGCCTGCAAGTAAATCGACGCTGAAAAGCGCCGTCCCGTCCGCTGGCTGACGAGCGCAGCTGCGCCGGCGCCGGCGCCCGCTAATTGGCAAAGGGCGGCAGTCGCAGAAAAAACAATTGCCTTTTGCCGGGGCGAGCAGCGCAGGCCCTCGTCTACAAATTTGCGTTACGCGGACACGTTTTTTCTCCTAACAAGAGCGCTGAGCGGGCGTGGGATGGGGGAACGTGAGTACTGGACGACCGCCGAAATCCTGCTTGTTTTTGCCCGCGACACTTGTCCTTCCACACCCACGTCCTTCTCTTCCCACTCCCCTCTCCGGAACTCCACCCGAACTCGCGCTAGAATACAAGTGCCGCAATGTGTTGATTTTCGTAAAGCTCTTAGCACAATTTGCAATATTACTGTTCCGTAATTTCTAAGTCTGTTTTTATCGCTCTCCCTTCCATCTTTTCCCCTCATTGACACTACAGTGACGATCACGAATGCACGCAACCAAATTAGAACACAGCTGCAGAATAGTCTTTGGCTGTCGGAGACAATGCAATCGGCATGAGTCCTCCGAAACTCACTGCCGCGCAGATACGTTCACACAGGACACACGTAGCTGCCTACAAAACGATGTGTCTCACTTGAAGAACAGAGCTTCGATAAGTATAACAACTGAAAATGTTTTTCACCGTGGGCCCGTAGATGGTATGACGATAGGTGAACACCTATCATTTCCTTGTCATAAACGGAACGGGAAAGCACTGTGCAGGACAATTTAAATATTCTTGCTACGCTTTCAAGGAAACCAAATGCGGCGTATACAGGCAGACAACACAGCATAAACAACCAGCAAAAGGTAGACTTATCTATATCGAATTAGTTAGTGTCGTCCCACAGTAGGTTGCAAAGAGTACAGCATTAAGATCGAGCAATAACAAGTTAACGAATTATTATGTTGGTGCGTAAGTTCTTTGCCATTTTATCCAATAGTATAATAAACATAACAGATACACATAACTAAAAATTTAATCATCATTCTCCTTCGCTATTTCCCACAGTGTGTCAGTAATGGGTAAATTTCGATTCCACGACCATAGAGATCACATGGTTTTGACGAGAAGGACTCGTCGAGCAATTTTCGGAGCGCATTTTAATACGGAAAGAAAGTTCCTTGAAGATTGTTCGATAGAGAGCGGAAAAGGTGAAAATTTGAGGGTGTAAGATCTGGTGAATAAGTTTGGTGTGCAATGAATTCCCAACCCGTGTTACTCACGGGCCAACTGAAGACGAGCAAAGCAGAGATGCACGTATGGGCCACCCGCTGACTTCTCTGATTTTGGCTTAGAGCATGTGTTACAAATGCACCCCATACTTTAATCCTCACCATTGCATGCAAATGACGCCAATGGTCGAATAATCAGAATTCATCACACTTGCCAGTTCTGGAGTACACTGATGAACACCATTCTGGATTAACACGTCTGAACGATCTTCATATATATATATATATATATATATATATATATATATATATATATATATATATATATATATATATATATATATATAATGCATTTACCGACCTTACTTTCGATAAACAAATAAGAACACTTTTTTTTTACCTTAACATAATTACACACGAGCATACTACGGAAAATCAATGAAACTGTTGATTAAATGCTTCCTGCCAAGAGAACACTCCCAGGCGATGTAAAAATTTGACAATTTCACCGAATTTCATACATTCAAACAAAGCGAAACTCGCTTTGGTCAAACAAATGCCTTTTCTTAGAATGAAATTTTCACTCTACAGCGGAGTGTGCACTGATATGAATCCTCCTGGCAGGTTAAAACTGTGTGCTGGCCCGAGGCTCGAACTCAGGACCTTTGCCTTTCGCCGGCAAGTGCACTTGCCCGCGAAAGGCAAAGGTCCTGAGTTCGAGTCTCGGTCCGGCACACAGTTTTAATCTGCCAGGAAGATTCAAAGCCCTGTTTCTTTATCAGTGTTGTGACTGGTTTGGTGCAACAGTAGCACAGCAGCACTTTGCATCCTACGACCCCCAGTTATTTGCTGTATATTTTCCAATCTCTGTCTTTTCCTACAGCTTTACCCTCTGCGGTTCCCTGTAGTACCATGGACGTTGTACCATGATGCCTTTGCACATCTTCTATCACCCTGTTCCATCTTTTGGTCAGTTTTTTACATATGTTCCTTTCTTCGTCTGTTCTGTAGAGAACCTGCTCATTCCTTATCAGTAAACCTGATTTTCAAAGTTCTTCAGCAGAAACGACGTCTCAGACACTTAGATTCTCTTCTGTCCCGGTTTCCCCACCGTCCGTGATTCACTACCCAAACGCACAGTACATTCTGAAAAAGTTCTTCTTCATTTCAAGGCCTATATTTGATCCCATAAGTATTCTCTTGGCCATGAATGCACTCTTTTCCTATGGCAGTCTGCTTCATATGTTCTCCTTGCTTCGTCCATCCGGGGTTATTCTGCATCCGTGACCACAAATATGATGTCAAGTTTCCAGCTTTTCTGAATTCTTCTGCTTCTAATGAATTTTGTTTTTTTTCTTTTTATTCTCAATCCATATTCTGTGCCCATTAGACTGTTCATTCCAATCCATTATTCTTCTTCACATTCAGTGAGGTTAGTAACATCATCAGCGACTGTTATACTGATATCCTTCTCCCTTAATTTTAATCCCTTTCTTAAACCTTTCTTTTATTTCCGTCTTGTACAGTTTGAACAGTAGGGCTGAAAGACAGCATTCCTGTCTTACACACTTTTTAATCCGAGGACTCCGTTCTCGATCTTCCAGTCTTATTATTCCCTCTTGATTCTTGTACCTATTTTGTACCATTTGTTTTTCCCTGTAGCTTACTTCTATTTTCCTCAGAATTTTGAGCATCTTGCACAATTTTAGATTGTGGAAAAACGCTTTTTTTAGATCGACAAATCCTATGTGTGTCTTTCTTCCATTAACAAGCGCAAAACTGCCTAGCCGCGCGGTCTTGGGGCGACTTGTGACGGTGACGGTCCGCGCGGATCTCACCCCCCCCCCTTCCCCTCCGTCGGAGGTTGTAGTCGAGTCCTCCCTCGAGCATGGGTGTGTGTTGTCCTTAGCGTAAGTTGGATTAAGTAGTGCGTAAGCTTATGGACCGATGACCTAAGTAGTTTGGTTCCATAAAGTCTTACCACAAATTTCCAAATTTCGGAACTGTCTATTTCGCGCCTTTGCCTTTCTCCAAAGAAGTGTTACTTAAATACCGATAAACTACCGATTAATCAATAGCGACGGCACCGTCGTCACTATCGGTAGTCTAGTTTAACTATCGATAGTTATTTATATTGAATTCTTCAATAACAGACGCGCGAGAATTGTCGGATCCTATTACCTTCGTGGCGTGTGGAGTGCTGAGGGAATGTACACTGCAGGGTGGTATTTAGTAAACGTCCAATAATGTAGCGTCTTAGCCAGTATATGCTGTTTATAAACGTATGTTGTTAATAGACTGACCGCTGAGGTGGAGGGAACGTGTGAGAGGGAATCTTCTTGTCTGTCTTCTAGTGATGACAACCCACGGTCGTACGCATGTAGTACCGATCAGATGCTTATGGTAAAAATTATACACGTCAATAACATGGATTCATGAATGGGAATTATACAGATGGTCATCTTCAATTGTGTGTTAATACTTTCTAGTAACAAGGAATACAAATGTAAATAAGACTGTTGTAATACAACGCAGTTAGTAAATGAGAAAAGTGATATTTTAAAGATTTCTTAAGTGCTTGTGATTGTACTGCATCATGAGTTTTAAAATATATCTGATTATTATCGCTACTAATTAAATTGGCCCGCTATTGTCCTCTTCCGTTTCTGAATCTACATCGTATTTACGAGTGTTTACAATTGTACATGTATAAGGCGACTCGAAAACACAAAACATCGATGCAATTCTAACTACTCTACTCGGAGTCACTTTTGGTTTGGTAGAACTGCAGATATCGTTCATACGTTGGTTACCTGTGTTGTGTTCGATTAGTGGAGCTTGTTCCTTCTAGGACGCACGAGTTCCCGTAAAACTGAATATACCAAAAGTACAGCCTGTCGAGTGTCACGTTCTTTATTTGTATGGTGCCTGGACATAATCAATAAAATGTACAGCTGTATTTACATACTGTCTGCTTTCACAGTACTGCAGTCCATATTAATGAGTCATTCCGGCAAAATGTGATTGTTTCTATGGATGTGAGAGAAAATTAACCTCTTGTTGCCAGGAGTTGATGGTGGAAGAACGGGAATGTTTATGTAAAATGTCCTAATCTTGTAGACATTTCTTAACCTCTTGCCCATTAATGATTAAACCGTTTGTTTGAAATTTGTGAAGTGGGTGAATTTACTCACCATTATTTTTTTAGTTTCCGATTTTAAGGCATTCTGAGATATGATTAATAATTTTTCGAGAGTGAAGAGGAAGAATGCTGCATCTAAAGCTTCTAGTTGTTCGGGGTATCGTAGGAGATAACGTCATTATGTCAACATTGGTTTTTCCGTCATTTATTTCGTTATTTAAACGCCACACAACCGCAGGATTATTCTTCATAACGAAACTAAAGTGAGACAATTGTTGGCAGCAGTGAGACAAAGAGCACAGTCGCCAAGAAGTGTTCCGAATGGTGCCGACATGAAACGATCAGGAATGAAATTTTCACTCTACAGCGGAGTGTGCGCTGATATGAAACATCCTGGCAGATTATAACTGTGTGCCGGACCGAGACTCGAACTCGGGACCATTGTCTTTCGCGGGCAAGTGCTCTACCAACTGAGCTACCCAAGCACGACTCACGCCCCGTTCTCACAGTTTTACTTCTGCCATTACCTCGTCTCCTACCTGTGACGACGGGGCGTCAGTCGTGCTTGGGTAGCTCAGTTGGTAGAGCACTTGCCCGCGAAAGACAATGGTCCCGAGTTCGAGTCTCGGTCCGGCACACAGTTATAATCTGCCAGGAAGTTTCATATCAGCGCACACTCCGCTATAGAGTGAAAATTTCATTCCAGGAACACCCAGAGGCTGTGGCTAAGCCATGTCTCCGCAATATCCTTTCTTTCAGGAGTGCTAGTTGTGCAAGGTTCGCAGGAGAGCTTCTGTATGGAAGGTAGGAGACGAGGTAGGGGTAGAAGTATAGCTGTGAGGACGGGGCGTGAGTGGTGCTGGGGTAGCTCAACAGTCTGCCTTCGGCGGTGCTACGGCACGGACGTCTGTTTACGTCCCTGCCGGAGAAGTTCGCGCTCGCGCAGTTGTTTACCTCTTCCGCGTACTCGCACGTTTAGACGACTCGATATAGAATGGCACATGCATACCGAAAGTCGACTCTCCAGATTAGTTTTTCGAATGAATATGCGAGACCGAAAGCCTACGAAATAGAAAGGTTCCTACGAGACGAAGTTAAACTTGACTACAACGAACTTATCGGAATCCATCTCTCCATTGTGAGCTGTGTCGTTTACGTCAAGCTGATTAACGATGCAATATGTGACAGAATCATCTGAGATACTAAACATGGACTCAAATTTCGTCTCTCTGATGGACTTGTTGGAGAAGTAACTATTGATCACACAGGACTGGGCTTACGAAACATACGTCTTTTCGAACTTCCCTTCGAGGTTCCGTCTGACTTGGTCGTTGACGCCTTACGCCCATATGGAAGAGTGCTTAGTCAAGTTGAGGAAAAATGGTCCAACTTCACGACTTACCCCGTTCTCAATGGGTTGCGTCAAATCAGAATAGAACTGACTCAACATGTACCCTCGTACTTGTTCATCGGCGGATGCAAAGCTATAGTCATCTACGATGGACAACCCAAAACATGCTCAGGCTGCGGGAAAGAGGGCCACGTCCGTTCCGAATGTATGCACCGGAGGATAGTGCAAGTTCCAAACGGCGAACCCGTGCCTCCGTCCACGTTGACGCCGCTGCCACTAACGTATGCGGACGCATTTCAAACAGATCCCATCCCGAAGAATGACAAGCTACAGAATCCTGACAGTTTACGGCAACCGACTGCAGCAGAGACCGCCTCCAGTGACGAAACGACGCACACTTCTGCCGCTCCGGCGCCGACGACGCCCGTAACCGAGCGGAAAGGATCGGTAGGAGGTATGGAAATTGATCCTGCGGTTGTGCCGACAGTTGCTTTCGTTCCTGAGCACCGGGAGTCACTTCCGCACTCGGATACGGAGGCGCACACGCGCAAACAACGATCGCCGATCGCCACAAGAAACGACGGCTGGCGTCGTCGGACACCTGCTTACTGCAGTCCACGTCAGACGGACTTGGGTGTAATGTCGATACAGTGCATCCGAATGCGCAACGGGAGGTTCTGCCTCCCACACAGCAGTACGACGCGAATCAGGCTAGACAGGGGTTGAATACAGCCACACCGGACGGAAAGCCAACGGAAGGAGTCCCTCCACCCACCGCAGCCACGCCGCCGCCTTCGGTCAGCCAGGCAGGAGAGACACGACGGGAGCTGGACCTCCAGCATAGGAACTGCGCGGACGAATCCAATACTGACCCACAGACCGACGACGCACCCGCAATGGCGAGTGCTGCGTCCACCGGATGTTAACCGCGCAGAAGATGCAGACTGACGCACAGACAGCATGTCACCGGGCAGCAGCACACAAATTAACATAAGCGTTCATGTGTGCTTTTCGCGCTGAGGAACAGCGGCAGGCATATCAAACAGCCTCTATTAATATTAATACGATCAGAACGCCTGTCAAATTGCAATTATTACGAGACATGTTGCATGCGTCAGACGTCGACATCGTTCTGCTGCAGGAAGTATGTGTTGAGAGCTTCCCCGACCTCTATGAGTACGATACGTACATTACACCTACTACCGACGGCGGCAGCGCGACACTTCTACGTAGCGGCATAGTAGCCGAGGACGTGGTGTACCTGCAGTCAGCGCGAGGACTGACGCTCACAGTGCTGGTAGTACGGGTCGTCAACAGCTACGCACCGTCGGGGTCCGACAGACGGCGCGACCGATCCCGATTTTACGCAGAGGAGATTGCAACACTATTCTTAGGTCGGTATGAAGATGTCTTATTTGGAGGCGACTTCAACTGCGTCCCCGCACCAAAAGATCAACACCCACGTTATACTTCATGCCCGGAGCTGCGGCAACTCATACAGGACATGAATTTCATTGATAAATGGGAGACGATACATGGCAACAGACGTGGATACACCTACGTCACGAGTCACAAGTCGTCTCGATCGCATTTACGTAACACGTCGTCTGGAACCTGCGATCCTCGATGCGGAATTGTAGCCTGTCGCTTATTCAGATCACATAGCATATATATGCACGGTCTCCGTGCGTCGTCAACAAGTGTGGAGGAGTCGCAGTGTTTGGAAACTGAATACAGCACACATCAGGGAACCTGAGTGCAGACGCTTAATCGAAGACACTTGGCATGTGTGTGAACGACGCCTCCCGTCATATCCGACGAGGTTGCGGTGGTCGCTGGAATGCGTTAAGCCTGCATTGCGCCGAGCGTTAGTTGCATATGGAAGAGAGCAGATGATATGGAGGCGACACACAACGGAATTTTATTTCACGATGCTCCGCGAACTTTCTGTACAAGCACCTTCACAGGAGCGTCGTGCCGGTATAAAACGAGCACAGGCCCAAATAATTTCCATAACGCGCCGCCGTCTGGAGGGTGTCGCAATCCGTGCAAGGGCCTTTGAACGAGTCCGTGGAGAATCACAGTCGATGTATCACGTTATCAGAGAAAAACAACGTAGACGCAGAACCCTAATACAGACGGTCGTACTGCCAGATGGTCGCCGTATGACAACGCAAAAAGACATTGCCAACGCTTTTGTGGAACACTACGGTCATCCCTATGAAGAAGCGGAACACTATCAGGCAGCTTTTCATGATGTCCGACGAACGCTCTCCGCGTGTCTCGATGAGACGGCCAACCAGGAGTTAACAGGTGAAGTCACAGTCGACGACGTAATGGAAGCGATTGATACGGGAGCGTCGCACAAATCGCCGGGGCCCGACGGGTTTCCGTTAGAGTTTTATCGTACATTTAAGGATCTCATGACTCTACGACGGACTGCCATATACTGCGAATTGATGTCTCCCAACGTGCCTCTTCAACCCTCCTTCGTGGAAGGAATGATCATCCCCATCTACAAACCATCCGGCGACACAGTGGTAAAGGCCTACTGGACACTGACCCTTCATAATTGCGACTACAAGATCTACACCAGGATACTTGCAGCACGTTCTAAACGCGTAATACGCCAAGTGATATCACTCGACCAAACCCAGCTAGGAGGGGATAGCAATATACAAACGGCACTCAGCGACTACCGTGAAGTTATAGCACTGGCATCAACATGTCGCCTCCGGGGTGTATTGGTATCGATAGACTTCGATCGCGCATTTGACAGGCTGAGTCATGCTTATCTCACGGACGTGATGACGAAAATGAAGTTTCCGGAGAGTGTTCTCACCGTCGTCATTAGATTACTCCATGGAGCCGCATCAAAAGTGCTCATCAATGGACGCTTGGTGGGGCCCATCACCATCTCACGATCGGTCAGACAAGGGTGCCCGCTGTCAACGATATTGTATGCCATCGCTGTCGAGCCGCTGCTCTGCGGGCTCAGGAATCGACTCCAAGGCATGACGATAAGGCACAACAAGTTTATATGCCGAACATACGCAGATGACCTAGTGTTTTTAGCACGGTCAGGCGACGAGGCAAGAGCGGTCTTACATTGGATTAATTTGTATTGTATGGCTACGGGAAGTCGCCTGAACATGGCAAGTCAGGAGCGATGAACATCAGGAGAGGAGTCCCGACAAGAAGTGTCGCTCCATTACAGCCGATCAACAAGATGAAATGCCTAGGAATTACCTTCACTACAGACGTCCGACGCACGGCGGCACTGAGTTACAGACATCTTCTGCAAACAATTCGTGCGAGTGTCCAAAGTCACAGGTTAAGGGCACTGGATACGATACAACGGGTCACCTTTGCCAGCACTTATCTAGTTTCTCGCATCCCCCACCTGGCACAAGTTCTTCCTATGCCGGTGGTGTTGGCCCGCCGAATCCTGGCGGCACTATGATATTTTGTGAGCACAGGTCTACTTTTTAAGGGAGGATACCAAACCCTCACCCTTCCTCGTAGTCGTGGAGCTCTTGGACTAGTCCACGTTCGCGACCGAGCAGTGGCTATTTATGTAACCACAATGATAAATATGTGGACACGACACCAGACAAGTCTGACGGGCACCTTGATAGACGAACTCGCTCCACCTTCTCGCTCGCCTCCTGTAGCGGTGTCTCACATCTCACCATCGCTTGCCCATATGCGAACCTTTTTTGTGGAACACAGTTATGTACATATGGAACTACCGACTACCAGGACGGCAACGGCACGTGATATATATCACATCTTGACTCGATGACGGCCGAATAATGCCGTAGAGCGCCGCCAACCAACAATTACGCGGTCAGTGGTATGGCGTACAGTGCACTACCCACACCTTGATACGGGAAAGCGCGCAGTGTGGTATCAGGTGATAAATGGGAAATACATGACTCGTTCCAGGTTGCATACAATTCATTTAACGGATGAGCCACTGTGTCCGCAGTGCAATGTTATAGACACAGAGGAGCATCGCCTGATAAGCGGACCTTCGGCGATCGTATGGTGTTTGGTCAAAAGAATGATCGCCTTCCTCCTTCGGGTGGGGCCGCAAACAATAGAACCACGCACACTACTTCTCCCAGATAGGACATATTATCCCCGAACAAAGACCAACGCAGTGACTTGGATTCGAGGTTTGACTGAGCGTTATCTTTTCCGAGACGGCAGTAATGATGTGCTCGACTTTTGAGACTTACTACAGGAACATCACTCACAACTTATGAGACATCCAAGATATCGAACATATTACGCAAATTTTTTAGGGGGTGCCTTGCTTGATCCCCCACACAGTTGGGGAGTACCGGGTCGGAGAATGTAATTATTGTCTATAAGTATCAGTACTAGAAAGGACCAGGACAATGGACAGGATCCACAAACACACGCGAAGACGTACCGGACACCAACGCGAGGTGTAACGGGATTAGCGAGGTACGGACACAAAAGAAGAACGTAGACCGTTATTGTCTTGTACTGACGGAAGCAGGATATATGTTTTTCACTATTATGTAAATTAAAAAAAAGTTGGTAGAGCACATGCCCGCGAAAGACAAAGGTCCCGAGTTCGAGTCTAGCTCTAGAACACAGTTTTAATCTGCCAGGAAGTTTCATATCAGCGCACACTCCGCTGTAGAGTGAAAATTTCATTCTAGAAACATCCCCCAGGCTCTGACTAAGCCATGTCTCCGCAATATACTTTCTTTCAGGAGTGCTAGTACTGCAAGGTTCGCAGGAGAACTTCTGTAAAATTTGGAAGGTAGAAGACGAGGTACTGGCAGAAGTAAAGCTGCGAGGTCGTGGCGTGAGTCGCGCTTGGGTAGCTGAGTTGGTAGAGCACTGGCCTGCGAAAGGCTAACGTCCCGAGTTCGAGTCTCGGTCCAGCAAACAGTTTTAATCTGCCAGGAAGTTTCATATCTCGCACACTCCGCCGTAGAGTGAAAATTTCGTTCTAGAAATATCACCCAGGCTGTGCATAAGCCATGTCTCCGCAGTATCCCTTCTTTCAGGAGTGCTAGTTCTGCAAGGTTCGCAGGAGAGCTTCTGTAAAGATTGGAAGGTAGGAGACAAGTTACTGGCAAAAGTAAAGCAATGAGGACGGAGCGTGAGTCGGGCTTGGGCAGCTCAGTTGGTAGAGAACTTGCCCGCGAAAGACAAAGTTCCCGAGTTCGAGTCTCGGTCCAGCACACAGTTTTAATGTGCCAAGGAGTTTCATATCAGCGCACACTCCGCTGTAGAGTGAAAATTTCATTCTAGAAACATCCCCCAGGCTGTGGCTAAGCCATGTCTCCGCAATATCCTTACATTCAGGAGTGCTAGTTCTCCAAGGTTCGCAGGAGAGCTTGGAAGTTAGGAGACGAGGTACTGGCAGAAGTAACGCTGTGAGGACGGGGCGTGAGTCGTGGTTGTGTAGCTCAGTTGCTAGAGCACTGGCCTGCGAGATGCAAAGGTCCCGAGATCGACTCTAGGTCTCGCACCAGTTTTAATCTGCCAGGATGTTTCATATCAGTGCAACCTCCGCTGTAGAGCGAATATTTCATTCTAGAAATATCCCCTAGGCTGTGGTTAAGCCATGTCTCCGCAATATCCTTTCTTTCAGGAATGCTAGTTCTGCAAGGTTCGTACGAAGGCTTCTGTAATATTTGGAAAGTACATGACGAGGTACTGGCAGAAGTAAATCTGTCAGAACGGGGCGTGAGTCTTGGAAGGCAAGGGTCCTGAGTTCGAGTCTCGGTCTAGCACACAGTTTTAATCTGCCAGGAAGTTTCATATCAGCGCACACTCCGCTGTAGAGTGGAAATTTCATTCTACAGATATCCCTCAGGCTGTGGCCAAGCCATGTCTCCACAATATCCTTCCTTTCAGGAGTGCTAGTTCTGCAAGGTTCGCAGTAGAGCTTCTCTAAAGATTGAAAGGTTGGAGACGAGTCACTGGTAGAAGTTAAGCTGTGAGGACGGAGCGTGATTCGTGCTTGGGCAGCTCAGTTGGTAGAGCACTAGCCCGCGAAAGACAAAGCTCCAGAGTTCGAGTCTCGGTCTAGCACACAGTTTTAATCTGCCAGGAACTTTCATATCAGCGCAAACTCCGCTGTAGGGTGTACTTTTCATTCTAGAATCATCCCCCAGGCTGTGGCTAATCCTTGTCTCCGCAGTAACCGTTCTTTCAGGAGTGCTAGTTCTGCAAGTTTCGCAGGAGAGCTTCTGTAAAGTTTGGAAGGTAGGAGACGAGGTACTGGCTGAAGTAAAGCTGTGAGGACGGGGCATGTGTCGTGCTTGGGTAGCTCAGATGGTAGAGCATTTGCCCGCGAAAGACAAAGGTCCCGACTTCATGTCTCGGTCCCGCACACAGCTTTAATCTGCCAGGAAGTTTCATATCACGCACACTCCGCAGTAGAGTGAAAATTTCATTCCAGAAACATCCCCCACGCTGTGGCTAAGTCATATACCCGCAATATCCGTTCCTTCATGATTGCTAGTTCTGCAAGTTTCGCAGAAAAGCTTCTGTAAAGTTTGGAATGTAGGATACGAGGTACTGGCAGAAGTAAAGCTGTGAGGACGGGGCGTGAGTCGTGCTTGGGTAGCTCAGTTGGTAGATCACTTGCCCCAGAAAGACAAATTTCCCGAGTTTGAGTCTCGGTTTGGCAAACCGTTTTAATCTTCCAGGAAGTTTCATTTCAGCGCACACTCCGCTGTAGCGTGAAAGTTTCATTCTTGGAACATCCCCCAGGCTGTGGCTAAGCCAATGTCTCCGCAATTTCCTTTCTTTGACTAGTGCCAGTTCATCAAGCTTCGCAGGAGAGTTTCTGTAAAGTTTGGAAGATAGGAGATGAGGTAGTGGCAGAAGTAAAGCTGTGAGGACGGGGCGTGAGTCGTGCTTGGGCAGCTCAGTTGGTAGAGCACTTGCCCGCGAAAAGCAAAGCTCCCGAGTTCGAGTCTCGGCCCGGCACACAGCTTTAATCTGTCCAGAAGTGTCATATCAGCGCCCACTCCGCTGTAGAGTGATAATTTCATTCTAGAAACAATCCCCAGGCTGTGGCTAAGTAGTGTCTCCGCAATATCCTTTCTTTCAGGAGTGCTAGTTCTGCAATCATTGGGGAAGTGGCAACAAAACGACTATTCAGGTTGGTGTGTAGAATGTATGAGTCTGGCGATATACCATCTGACTTTCGGAAAAACATCATCCACACAATTCTGAAGACTGCAAGAAGTGCGAGAATTATCGCACAATCAGCTTAACAGCTCATGCATCGAAGCTGATTACAAGAATAATATACAGAAGAATGGAAAAAAAATTGAGAATGCGCTTGGTGACGATCAGTTTGGCTTTAGGAAAAGTAAAGGGACGAGAGAGGCAATTCTGACCTTATAGGCAATATTGGAAGCAAGCCTAAAGAAAAATCAAGACACTTTCATAGGATTTGTCGACCTGGAAAAAGCGTTCGACAATATAAAATGGTGCAAGCCTTTCGAGATTCTGAAAAAAGTAGGGGTAAGCTATAGGGAGAGACGGGTCATATTCAATATGTGCAACAACCAAGAGGGAATAATAAGAGTGGACGATCAAGAACGAAGTGTTCGTATTAAGAAGGGTGTAAGACAAGGCAGTAGCCTTTCGCCCCTACTCTTCAATCTGTACACCGAGGAAGAAAAGATGGAAATAAAAGAAAGGTTCAGGAGTGGAATTAGAATACAAGGTGGAGGGATGTCAGTGATACGATTCGCTGATGACATTGCTATCCTGAGTGAAAGTGAAGAAGAATTAAATGATCTGCTTGGTAGAGCACTTGCCCGCGAAAGGCAAAGCTCCCGAGTTCGAGTCTCGGCCCGGCACACAGCTTTAACCTGCCAGGAAGTTTCATACCAGCGCACACTCCGCTGTAGAGTGATAATTTCATTCTAGATACAATCCCCAGGCTGTGGCTAAGTCATGTCTCCGCAATATCCTTTCTTTCAGGAGTGCTAGTTCTACAATCACTGGGGGAAGTGGCAACGAAACGACTATTCACGTTGGTGTGTAGAATGAACAGTCTAGTGAGTACACAGTACGGTTTGAGAGTCAAAGAAAGGCGTAGGTAATGAGAAGTTGTAGAAATGAGAACAGCGTGAAACAGGATTGATGGTCACAAAGTCAATGAAGTTAAGGAATTCTGCTACCTAGCCAGTTAAATAACCATTGACGGACGGAGCAAGGAGGACATCAAAAGCAAACTCGCTATGGCAAAAAAGGCATTTCTGGCCAAGAGAAGTCTACTAATATAAAATACCGGCCTTAATTTGAGGAAGAAATTTCTGAGGATGTACGTCTGGAGTACGGCATTGTATGGTAGTGAAACATGAACTGTGGGAAAACCGGAACAGTAGAGAATGGAAACATTTGAGATGTGGTGCTATAGACGAATGTTGAAAATTAGGTGGACTGATAAGGTAAGGAATGAGGAGGTTCTACGCAGAATCGGAGAGGAAAGGAACATGTGGAAAACACTGATAAGCAGAAGGGACAGGATGATAGGACATCTGCTAAGACATGAGGGAATGACTTCCATGGTACTAGAGGGAGCTGTAGAGGGCAAAAACTGTAGAGGAAGACAGAGATTGAAATACGTCAAGCAGATAATTGAGGACGTAGGTTGCAAGTGCTAGTCTGAGATAAAGAGGTTAGCACAGGACAGGAATTCGTGGCGGGCCGCATCAGACCAGTCAGTAAAAAAAAAAAAGTACTGCAAGGTTGGCAGGACAGCTTCTGTAAAGTTTGGAAGGTAGGAGACGAGGTACTGGCAGAAGTAAAGCTGTGAGGGCGGGGCGTGAGTCGTGCTTGGGTAGCTCTGTTGGTAGAGCACTGGCCCGCGAAATGCAAAGGTCCCGAGTTCGCGTCTCGTTCCGGCAGACAGTTTTAATCTGCCAGGAAGTTTCATATCAGCGCACACTCCGCTGTAGAGTGAAAATTTCATTCGAGAAACATCCCCCAGTCTGTGGCTAAGCCATGTCTCCGCAATATCCTTTCTTTCAGGAGTGCTAGTTCCGCAATTTTCTCAGGAGAGCTCCTGTAATGTTTGGAAGGTAGGAGACGAGGTACTGGCAGAAGTAAAATTGTGAGGACGGGGCGTGAGTCGTGCTTGGGAGCTCAGTTGGTAGAGCAGTTACCCGCGAAAGGCAAAGTTCCCGAGTTCGAGTCTCGGTCCGGCACACTGTTTTAATCTGCCAGGAAGTTTCATGAAACTATCAGTTTCGTGCACCACCGATAGTCTCTGATGGCCGAGGCAAACCCGCGCTTCGAAGACTGCTTTGTGTGGGAAGTGCATAAATGGAGCTTTTGTTTATTGTTTTGAAAATGAATCGTAAAAATCAATCATCTGTGTGGAATGTTTTCAAGAAGATGGGGCTTACTAGTCAGTTTGTGAAGTCCACGGTAAAGAACATAAACATTCAGAGAACACAACTAATTTAAAAAAAACACTTAAAAAGAACCAAAACTAGATAACCATGGATTAGCAATGAAACTGAAGGGTGAGGGATCAACTAGTGAGGTGCTTCCAAAAAATCGAGAAGTTCTATAAAATATTATTTTAACAGTAGTCAGTTGTACGAAACTAGTTCAAAAGTAAACAAAGACGACGTAGTTCATTTGTGTGCTATTTACGCACACTGTCAAGGTTAAAACGGCATTAGATAATTGCGTTTCAACAGGCTAAATATTTTGTCTTATTCATTAGTGCAAATAAGTAACACATTCCAACGTGTATCTCTCTGTAAACCGCTTTCCCACAACATTGTTACTGCCGCGCGCCATTCATAGCGGGCTGCCTAAGATTTGCACTTGCGACGAGCATTTCTAGTTTGTATGATAACAGAGTAACAAGTGAGAAACAAATTCGAACCCCAACACCGTCTGAACCTAAATTTATACTGCATCGCAAAATCAGCTGTCCGTGGCGTTACGAATATTTTGTTGCTGTCTTGTGAGTATATAAACAACGTGCTTTGGTGTGCTATTTATACAGAAGTGGTTCCAGTGTGTTAGCGAGTCGGAACAGAATTAAAACTTCTGATGCCTATAAAATGGTGCCAACATTAATGCAAATCTTTCGCCCAAAAAGGCTAACCATAGCAAGCTGCAAATATAGGCCATACCAACTTGGAATTTTTCAGTGATAATGGAAATCTTTCAGCTACGGTGTAATTTAAGCTGTTGTTACGAACTTGCAGCTTGCTGCAGGTGAAAAATAGGTCCACATTTAGACTTTTTATCAAGAAATAAAAAACAGACATTTATTAGTGCAACGTATGACGGAGCTACAAATATTTATTCCTTTTTTAAGCTTTTGTGTTGTAACTCTAGTCAAGCTGACGAAACCCCTATGTCGGGACCTGTGAAGTGCGAACTTTGAGCCGCCGAAGAGTATTACAGTAATACACCGGTATGATGAGTGAAGGTGCCAGCAATGCTGTTTCTCCTCGCACCTTTCCTTATCCTTCACCATTGTGCTCTTTATGTCGCTCCGTGCTCTTCCCTCGGCGAACGGCGAAACTCCCAAGGAAACTTCCCCAAGGTAACACAACTTTACGTCGACTGTATTAAGATCACGAACGCTGCCGACCTCAGCTATGTAGGAGCTGTAGCACTACAGCAGAGTGATGGCCCTATTATTTTATGTTCAGTGTCAACTCAACGGAGAAACACTCAGTGCGCTTTCGCTATACATTCTTACTCCTGTGTGGAGTTTATACCAAGATCTGCTGCAGTTCGTCAGCCAGCATGAACACTTAGGTAACAGCATTGTATGGCAGACCAATAAACATTTCCCCTCTCTCATTCCCTTTCCTTACTCGTCGTGACCTTCATCCCATTCTTCTTCTTCTTCTTTTTCTTCCTACTTTCCCCGTGCATCTAAGACGCAAAAGTTCAACTTAGCATCGACAAGTAATATATTGCCACGATTTTCATGAGTTTTTTTTATATATGTGAAAGTAATTTTTCACGTAACAAAGACGTCAAAAAAATTAGATTTTGAGAAATTATGAAAAATTTCGGTTATTTTGGCAGTTATTTTTAACATTATATTTTTTCAGTATATCAACCAAATCTTACCAGAATAAAATATTCGTGATAAGACAACGGTAGTGGTTACACACAGCGCTGCGGATGTGAAAAGAACTGTCGAAATCTTAAGGTTTCAACATTCACCCTGTTTTACCCACTGTATCAACTTAACGGTGCAAGACTGTTTCAAAGTGGAATCATTTTGCGTAATTTTACTGAAAGTAAAGGAGACTGCGTGACTTTCTTTCAAAACTATACACTATCCAGTGACAGACTGCAAAATGCTCAGAAAAGAGCAAACAAAAACTACATGCTCAAAAGAATGTTGGAAGTACAAAGTCAGCTTTCAATTGCGGTTAATGATAGTTCAAAACCATCACCTTCCCTCAAAACAGAAAATTATTTAGCCATATAACAGAAAATATGCCATCTTGAATCTTCTGAAGAAGCAACAACGACGATCTCATGGGAATAACACGTCACTTCTTCCTTAATTATACCTCTTATACAAGATATTTCTGCAAAGTTGTCAGACTCGGAAAGCACCTTAACAACCAGTGACGCACGAAGTGTTCTGGATTCCTTGATTAAATCAGTCAATGAAAGACTGAAACCATTTAACACAGGGACTGTTAATACGCTTGCAACATTATTAGATCCTAGGATTAAAAACTTGGTTTAAGGACATTTCAAGGGGCAGGTATCGCTGCACAATTACTTCAGAAACAGGACGCTGCTACCATCCCATCAAAATCCAGAATAATACCTGAAACAGAAGTGTCAGTGATAAGTCTGCTGATACGTCTACCAGTTTCGAGTCGGATGATGTAATTTTTCTTGCCTAATTAGCAATAGTGTAACGGCGATGTCGTTACATCAATCAGTGATTCCATAATTAACCTATGACCTATGTAATACACAAACATGCTTTTGTATTAGAACATTACGTAAAAACTAATGTATGTTGCATGTAATGGCCACAAAATATTTGTGCAGTTCATCGACTTCAGTTCCTGCACAGAGGCTTTACTCTAGGACAGGAGAAATAACTAATGAAAACGCAAAGGAATAAAAGAGAAGAATTTAAATAACTCAGTTTTTATAAAGCACAATTTGCATGTATTGTTTTGTTGTATTTTAAACAGCAGACTAAAGGACCAGAATTAAAGTATCTTAGTTGTTATAAAACAACATTCGCATATCTTTTATTGTTGTTTTTAATCAATAAAAAATTCTTAGAAAGCTATTTATCATTTCAAGGACATGCACAAGACAATCGATAGTTAAACGATACATCAACAGTTTTAAGGAGCCTATCGATAATACCGTATGTGCAAGCCATCGATGCTGAAGCACCACTACTCCAGAGCAACATTGACGATCATCTTAAAGATCCTCAATAATATTTCCCCTCTTATGCACTTAGCAGCCAAAGAATCTGTTACATCTAACTAATATCGTGTAGAACCCCCTCGAGCATGCAGAAGAGCCCCAACACGACGAGGCATGGATTCGACTAATGTGTGAGTTACTGCCGGAGGGAATTGGCACCATGAATCCTGCAGGGCTGTCCATAAATCCGTAAGAGTACGGCGGGGTGGCGATCTCTTCCGAAGCCGGCCGCTGTGGCCGAGTCGTTCTAGGCACGTCAGTCCGGAACGGCGCTGCTGCTGCGGTCCCAGGTTCGAATCCTGCCTGTCAGTAATATTCCCGTCTGGGGAGCTTGGTGGCCATCGGAAGTGTTAAAACTCCTGGATCCACTCAGTAGCAATTGTGGACATGTGGTGTCTCGCATAGTCCTGCTGGAATTGCTCAAGTCCATCGGAACTCACAATGGACATGAATAGATGCAGGTGATCAGACAGGACGCTTACGTGTGTGTCACCTGTCAGAGTCGTACCTAGACGTATCAGGTGTCCCATATAACTCTAAGCCGCACGCCCCACAGCATTACAGAGCCTCCACCTGCTTGAACAGCCCATTGCTGACATGCAGGGTCCGTGGATACATGAAGTTGTCTCCATACGCGTACACGTCCGTCCATTCGACAGAATTTGAAACGAGACTCGTCCGACCAGAAAGCTTGCTTACAGCCATCAACAGTTCAATCACGGTGTTGACGGGCCCAGGCGAGGCGTAAAGCTTTGTGTCGTGCTGTCATCAAGGATGCACAAGTGGGCCTTTTGCTCCGAAAGCCAGTATCAATGATGTTTTGTTGAATGGTTCCCAAGCTGTTATCGATGGTCCAGCATTGAAATCTCCAGCAATTTTAGGAAGGGCTGCAGTTCTATCATTCTGAACGATTCTCTTCAGTCGTCATTTGTCTCGTTCTTGCAGGACCTTTTTCCGACCGCAGTGATGTCGGATATTTGATGTTATACCAGATTCCTGATATACTCGTGAAATGGTCGTACTGGAAAATCCCTGCTTCATCGCTACCTCGGAGAAGCTGTAACCCATCACCCATGCAGCGACTGTAACACCACGTTCAAACTCACTTCAATCCTTCTAACCTGCCGTTGTAGCAGAAGTAACCGATCTAATAACTACGCGACACTTCTTGTCTTTTACAAGCGTCGGGACAGCGACGTCGTATTCTGCTGATTATACACTCCTGGAAATGGAAAAAAGAACACATTGACACCGGTGTGTCAGACCCACCATACTTGCTCCGGACACTGCGAGAGAGCTGTACAAGCAATGATCACACGCACGGCACAGCGGACACACCAGGAACCGCGGTGTTGGCCGTCGAATGGCGCTAGCTGCGCAGCATTTGTGCACCGCCGCCGTCAGTGTCAGCCAGTTTGCCGTGGCATACGGAGCTCCATCGCAGTCATTAACACTGGTAGCATACCGCGACAGCGTGGACGTGAACCGTATGTGCAGTTGACGGACTTTGAGGGAGGGCGTATAGCGGGCATGCGGGAGGCCGGGTGGACGTACCGCCGAATTGCTCAACACGTGGGGCGTGAGGTCTCCACAGTACATCGATGTTGTCGCCAGTGGTCGGCGGAAGGTGCACGTGCCCGTCGACCTGGGACCGGACCGCAGCGACGCACGGATGCACGCCAAGACCGTAGGATCCTACGCAGTGCCGTAGGGGACCGCACCGCCACTTCCCAGCAAATTAGGGACACTGTTGCTCCTGGGGTATAGGCGAGGTCCATTCGCAACCGTCTCCATGAAGCTGGGCTACGGTCCCGCACACCGTTAGGCCGTCTTCCGCTCACGCCCCAACATCGTGCAGCCCGCCTCCAGTGGTGTCGCGACAGGTGTGAATGGAGGGACGAATGGAGACGTGTCGTCTTCAGCGATGAGAGTCGCTTCTGCCTTGGTGCCAATGATGGTCGTATGCGTGTTTGGCGCCGTGCAGGTGAGCGCCACAATCAGGACTGCATACGACCGAGGCACACAGGGCCTACACCCGGCATCATGGTGTGGGGAGCGATCTCCTACACTGGCCGTACACCACTGGTGATCGTCGAGGGGACACTGAATAGTGCACGGTACATTCAAACCGTCATCGAACCCATCGTTCTACCATTCCTAGACCGGCAAGGGAACTTGCTCTTCCAACAGGACAATGCACGTCCGCATGTATCCCGTGCCACCCAACGTGCTCTAGAAGGTGTAAGTCAACTACCCTGGCCAGCAAGATCTCCGGATCTGTCCCCCACTGAGCATGTTTGGGACTGGATGAAGCGTCGTCTCACGCGGTCTACACGTCCAGCACGAACGCTGGTCCAACTGAGGCGCCAGGTGGAGATGGCATGGCAAGCCGTTCCACAGGACTACATCCAGCATCTCTACGATCGTCTCCATGGGAGAATAGCAGCCTGCATTGCTGCGAAAGGTGGATATACACTGTACTAGTGCCTACATTGTGCATGCTCTGTTGCCTGTGTCTATGTGCCTGTGGTTCTGTCAGTGTGATCATGTGATGTATCTGACCCCAGGAATGTGTCAATAAAGTTTCCCCTTCCTGGGACAATGAATTCACGGTGTTGTTATTTCAATTTCCAGGAGTGTATATTACTGTATTTGAATACGCATGCCTGTACCAGTTCCCTTGGTGCTTCAGTGGATATTACTTTTGTCAGCAACTTCTTTCCTATGCAGATAATTTACGATCCTTAGTATTGTGTTATTAGCTTCACAAGCTATAGAGGGTTTTGTAGTAAAACAGCTCGTACATTCCTCTAAAACCCTGCGCTCGAGAATTCTCAAGCAGAGTTAAAGGCCAATTAGTTGTGAACAACATAGCAACCTTCGTCTAAAATAAACTGATGTGAATGAACTTCTAGTTTTCAATTGGGACGACGTTACATAGTAAGATTTGTTGCACAGAGCTAACAAAATGTAATAGTTTTTGTCGGAAATAATTATGTGGTTTCATGGAGATCATCTGGTTAATTCTTCGTCCTGAAGCGTTGGAAAAAACGCTTAACGAAAGATATAAACACTGCTTTCAGTGCATGCCCATTAAATTTTGTACTTGTGATAAATGAAGATCTTGAGTTTGAAATTATATTTGAAATATCCTTTCTGTTTTAACAGTACAGAAAAAGGACTTGCAAATCAAAAGTTTTCAGTTGATTTAAAAATTATTAGGAATCATACATTTGCTAACTTTGGTGACCACATGGAAGCCTACGTTGGTGCACTTTGGGGATCCTGACGTACGGGGAGTGGACAAACATTTGGAAACAAGGAAATACAACATGTTACCAAATACGGTGTAGGAAAGTATCTGGCATTCAAAGCAGTTTTCAGGCGTCTCGAAATGAAGAAATGCGGGTTCTGCATGATTTCCGAGGACATATTATACCACTGTTCCTGTAAGGCAGTGTCTAGTTTAGGTAATGATGATGACGAATTAGAACCACGCGTACTTCTGACCAAAGTAGACCACAAAGGCTATTCCTCTTGCTCACGACACCAATCCTGGATGATGCGAACTGTATGAACATGGATCCTGTCGTCTTAGAATACAGCATCACCATTGGAGAAACACGACCCCCCACCCCCCACTCCTCCCTCCCCAAGGGATCTACCTACTCTTTGGTGGGTTCGTGCTTGGCTACCGCGAGGCCCCAGCCTTTTCAGCACTTTTTCCCTTCCGTGCAGCATGTCTATCCTCTTGTTGTTCCTTATCCCCTCCCTTGAAAGACATGTCTGAAGTGTTATTGGGAATGTTCTTCATTGTCTGTGGATGACATAAGAAGAGTTTCACCATTTTATTTCGCTCCCTTTTCCATTCTTTGTTTCCCTTCTCCTCTCGTTCTTCTGCTTCGGCGTCTGAGGTCCCTCTTTTCCTTCTTCCTCCCTGTGCGCTCCTGAAGGCCGGCCCACGTGCCTGACGCATAACATGTGAGTAGTGAAGCGTAATTCCCAGCCCCAGGTCGACAGTTAGGGTTCGCATGTACCCCTGGTATAGGCCAGGCCCAGGGAGGGGTGACTGCCTGAGCTGCAACCTTCTCAAATTGCCGATTGCTCCCTGTGTCAGGTATTGGGGAGGTGTGACCTGAGGTGTGAACAATCACCTAAGGTGGGCGTACCCCCTTGTGAAGGGAGCCCCCAGTTTGAAGGAGCACGCCATCGGAGGTGCTGGCTATCGTGGGGGATTATATGGCAATGAGTCAATCATCTTCACAATCAACGTCTACGAGACGTAAATACGATGAGGCTAACGATTCGAAGACCCTTCCCACTGCACCACGGTTCCTCGTGATCTCACATACTGAAGACAGTCAGTACTTCGCCACGGTAAATCTGTTTATTATTCAGAAAGGTGATGATGCAGTTGCCGGCCCTGTGAAATCCTGCTCTCGTCTATGGAATGGCACTTTGCTTTTGGAGACTACTTCTGATTCTCACGCTCAACATCTGGTTGCTGCCTCGCTTCTCCATGACTTAACTGTTCGTGTCAAGGCCCACAGAACATTGAATTCTGTGGTGTTATTTACACTAGGATTCTCGATGGTCTAAGTGAGGCCAAAATCCAATCTTACCTCTGTGGTCACGGTGTCACTGCAGTCCACCATGTAATGATTCCTCCTTAGTGCCCACCCACAACCTTTTTCTCACCTTTGATAGAGTGGTGCTTCCATCCAAGACCAAAGCAGGCTATAAAATTCTGAACCTGATGTGATGCTACGAGTGTCATTGTTTCAACCACACTACAGTGTCTTGTCGACAAAAAAATGTTTCAAATGGGTCTAAGCATTATGGGACTTAACATCTTAGGTCATCAGTCCGCTAGACTTAGAACTACTTAAACCTAACTAACCTTAGGACATCACACACAGCCATGCTCGAGGCAGGATTCGAACCTGCGACCGCAGCAGCAGCGCGGTTCCGGACTGAAGCGCCTAGAACCGCTCGGCCGCAGACGCCGGCTCGTTGCTGGCAAGTTATAGGCTAGTCGCAAACCCTACATTATACAGTCTGGCACCTATAGTTCTGTTTTTGTTACCCCACACTCCATGAAGGTCATGGCCACGCAGATATGCGACCTCCAATTCAGCTCTGAGGTTGGGAACTCTCCCAGGTAGCATCGCCATCCGCCCATCCAGCTGTGCAACAAGCCATCAAACTGTCGCCTCAAGGGCTGAAGCCACCAGTTACACAACTGGTAAGCCAGAAAGGGCAGAAGGATTACTCCACTGACCAAACCGTCTATATGATTTTCTGAAGGCGCAAATGGTTTCTTCCACCTTTACATCTTTGGTCTGTTGCTCTTTCGTTTGTTGAAACTACGAAATTCCTGGGGATCAATCTCGATGGGAAACTCTCTTGGTCCTCCCAAGTGTCTTACCTTGCAACCCGCTTTACGCGGTTCCCAAATGTCCTACTTGTACTCAATAATACTTCCTGGAGTGCCGATCGAACCACCCTCCTCCGTTTGTACCGGCCCCTCGTCCGTTGGCAATTCGACTATGGATGCTTTGTTCATGTGTCTGCAAGTCTATTTCTCTTGCGCTGTCTCAACACTATCCACAATCGTGGCATCTGCTAGGCCACTGGTGCATTTTACACTAGCGTGGTTGAGAGTCTGTATGCTGAAGGTGCTAAACTACCGATGTCCTACCGCCATGAGTCTCTCCTCAGAAGGTATGCATGCCGTTTGTCTGCGATGATTTGCCACCCATCCTACGAGTCCTTCTTCGATGATTTCCTTTATCGCGAGTATGGAGCATGTCCCTCTTCTCTGTTACCCCTAGAGTCTGCTCTCGGCACTTGCTACGGCGGCTTAACTTCACACTATGTGCAACTATCCTGGAGGGTGTGAACCCTTCACCATCTTGGCTTCGTGAAGTGGCCAGTGTGGACCTTGGCCTTGATTCGCTTCCTAAGGACACAACTCCAGCTTGGCTCGGGCGTCTTCAGTGTCACGACCTTCACATCGAACTTCACGATAGTACCTTTGTGTACACTGATGGCTCTCGGACTGACCTTGGGGTCGTGTGTGCCCTTGTCTTTCGATATCGTCTTCCGGCACACTGCTCGGTATTTACAGTCGAGCTCTTTGCCTGTATCAGGCCATGGAGTGCATTCGGTGACACAGGCTTTTCAATAGTGCCCTCTGCTCAGACTCATTCGGTGGCCTTCAAAGTCTATGTGCGCCATACACCGCCCATCCCTTAATGCCACGGGTCCAGGAAAACTTTCACTTGTTCAGTCTTTTTGGAGTCACAGTGGTGTTAATGTTGGTTCCTTGTCACATCGGTCTGCCAGGAAACGAGGCTGCTGACGCTGCTGCCAAGGCTCCAGTCCTCGTACCGCAGCCTACCAGTACCTATACTCCCTCTGATAATCTCTGTGTTGCCGTCTGTCAAGAGGTGGTGTCACTCTCGCATTGCCAAATGTCCTCCCTTCACGGGAATAAGCTCTGGCTTATTAAACCGCTCCCAGTGGCTTGCAAGATCTCCTCTCGGCCCTCCCGCCGGGAGGAGGTCAGTTTAACTAGGCTGCGTACTGGATACTGCCTTTTTAGACTTCGTAATTTGATAAGTGGCGCTACCGCACCACTTTGTACGCATTGCTCCCAAGTTTTAACTGTCCTCCATTTCCTCACGAAATGTCCATTTTTTAACCGTTTACGTTCGCACTTGGTTTTGGCGTCGGAGTTATCGGCTGTTTTAGCAAATGACGCGGGGGCTATCGATCGTATTTTATTTTTTATCCGCCTTAGCAATACAGGGAAGGTTACTTTATTTTTAGTTTTGGGCCTCCGTTTCTGTATGATGTCTTAACTAGCCCTTTCTCATGTCCCTGTTTTTAGCTGTCTTCTCTAATGTCACTTGGGACTGATGTACAGCCATTTCTTAACTCCTCTTTGTCTTCGTGTTATAGAATTTTGACTTGGACGCATACGACCCAGTTGTTTTTTGCACCCTAAAGCAAAAATATACAAAACAAACCATTCGAGGACGAAAATAGAGCTTTGGGATGCACCTGACCGGTTAAAACTGATCACGTAATTCTGTGGCACTGCGATAGTGTAGAATAAACATGTGGCCCATGTAGTACCACGACATGGCTACTTAATAATCACTGAACCCCGCCATCCCATTACCTGCGAAGCGCGGTCCAACTTGCTGTCGGGAACGAGTGTAGCATAGAAGGCTTCTTCTGACACCATAAGTGACAGAGTGTCAAAATGTCTTGTAGTGGACGTGTGAATATCTAGCAAAGATGGGTGTGTGTAAGGCACAAGATAGCATCCCATGGCTATAAATGACCTAGATGGGACAAACCGGCCCAACCGGGATCGGTATGGGGGTCATGTAGTCACCACATCACTCTCCAAGTCCATTCCGCGACTTCAGAAGCACTATTAATCGGTCGAGCAGCTCCGTAGTTGGCATCCCACCAAGGAAATATCTACGGCAATACTAGGAATTGAAACTAAGTCCTCCGTGAAGTAGCCACGCTGATCATACAGCTATGGAGGCCGCAGGTACTAAGTTGGTAAAATGGCTTAAGAAATTGTGGTTAAGGGTGCGATTCAACATCTGCTTGATCAAACAACTCAGTTACAGGTGGGTAACTTAGATTTGCATATGGAAATTAAAGACTCAGGAAGGAAAAAAATGGAGTGTTCATATCGTAGTGAACTTATCACCATTTCGCTGGTTAACTCCATTCATTGTAAATCATGATTTTCTTTGATAAATTGGATATAGCTGCTAGGTTGGGAAACTGATGTCATGAACATTAAACGTAGCTAGATGCAAATTAGCAGGAAACGGTAGAGCTTATTTAATGTGGCATGAGAATTAACGGATACTCCGTAGTTTGAGGACTTGAAAGAGAGGTAGCAGAATTGTGTAGGTGCAAAATTATATAAAGGGACTATCGTCGTCAGCTTAACAGGGTATTTTTGAAGCACGGAAAATCATTGGAAAGTGTGGTAGACGGCACTGGGAAGATTGTTGTTATTGTTTGTGGTCTTCAGTCCTGTGACTGATTTGATACAGCTCTCCATGCTACTCTATCCCGTGCAAGCTTCTTCATCTCCCAGTACTTACTGCATCCTACATCCTTCTTAATCTGCTTAGTGAATTCATTTGTTGGTCTCCCTCTACGTTTTTTGCCCTCCACGCTGCCCTCCAATGCTAAATATGTGATCCCTTGATGCCTCAGGACATGCCCTACCAACTGGTCCCTTCTTCTTGTCAAGTTGTGCCACAAACTCCTCTTCTCCGCAATCCTATTCAATACCTCCTTATTAGTTATGCGGTTTACCCATCTAATCTTCAGCATTCTTCTGTAGCACCACATTTCGGAAGCTTCTATTCTCTTCTCGTCCAAACTATATATCGACCATGTTTCACTTCCATACATGGCTACGCACCATACAAATACTTTCAGAAACGACTTCCTGACACTTAAATCTATACCCGATGTTAACAAAGTTCTCTGAGGCTGGTCCTGGCGGAGGTTCGAGTCCTCCCTCGGGTATGGGTGTGTGTATGTTTGTTCTTAGGATAATTTAGGTTAAGTAGTGCGTAAGAATAGGGACTGATGACCTTAGCTATTAAGTCCCATAAGATATCACACACATCTGAAAATTTTTGAACAAATTTCTCTTCTTCAGAAACGCTTTCCTTGCCATTGCCAGTCTACATTTTATTTCTTCTCTACTTCGAACATCATCAGTTATTTTGCTCCCCGAATAGCAAAACTCTTTTACTACTTTAAGTGTCTCATTTTCTAATCTAATTCCCTCTGCATCACCAGACTTAATTCGACTACATTCCATTATCCTCGTTTTGCTTTTGTTGATGTTCATCTTATACCCTCCTTTCAAGACACTGTCCATCCCGTTCAACTGCTCTTCCAAGTCCTTTGCTGTCTCTTACAGAATTACAATGTCATCGGCGAACCTCAAAGTTTTTATTTCTTCTCCATGGATTTTAACACCTACTCCGAATTTGTCTTTTGTTTCCTTTACTGCTTGCTCAATATACAGATTGAATAACATCGGGGAGAAACTATAAACCTGTCTCACTCCCTTCCCAACCACTGCTTCCCTTTCATGCCCTCGACTCCTATAACTGCCACCTGGTTTCGGTACAAATTGTAAATAGCCTTTCGGTCCCTGTATTTTACCCCTGCCACCTTTAGAATTTGAAAGTGGGTATTCCAGTTAAACTTGTCAAAAGCTTTCTCTAAGTCTACAAATGCTAGAAACGTAGGTTTACCTTTCCTTAATCTTTCTTATAAGATAAATCTTAGGGTCAGTATTGTCTCACGTGTTCCAATATTTCTACTGAATCCAAACTGATCTTCCCTGAGGTCGGCTTCTACCGGTTTTTCCCTTCGTCTGTAAAAAATTCGTGATAGTATTTTGCAGCTGTGGCTTATTAAACTGATAGTTCGGTAATTTTCACATCTGTCAACACCTGCTTTCTTTGGGATTGGAATTATTATATTCTTTTTGAAGTCTGAGGGAATTTCGCCCGTCTCATACATCTTGCTCACCAGATGTTAGAGTTTTGTCAGGACTGGCTCTCCCAAGGCTATCAGTAGTTCTAATAGATTGTTGTCTACTCCCGGGGCCTTGTTTTGACTCCGGTCTTTCAGTGCCCTGTCAAACTCTTCACGCAGTACCGTATCTCCCATGTCATCTACATCTACATCCACTTCCATTTCCATAATATTGTCCTCAAGTACATCGCCCTTGTGTAGACCCTCTACATACTCATTTCACCTTTGTGATTTCCCTTCTTTGCTTAGAACTGGGTTCCCATCTGAGCTCCTGATATTCATGCAAGTGGTTCTCTTTTCTCCAAAGGTCTCTTTAATTTTCCTGTACGCAGTATCTATCTTATCCCTCGTGAGATAAGCTTGTACATCCTTACATTTGTCCTCCAGCGATGCCTGCTTAGCCATTTTGCACTTCCTATCGATCTCGTTTTTGAGACGTTTGTATTCCTTTTTGCCTAATTCATTTACTGCATTTTTTATATTTTCTCCTATCATCAATTAAATTCAATATTTCTTGTGTTACTTAAGGATTTCTACTAGCCCTCGTCATTTTCATGCTTAGTCCTCTGCTGCTTTCACTACTTCATCCCTCAGAGCTAGCCATTCTTCTTCTACTGCTTTCCTCCATTCCTGTCAATTGTTCCCTTATGCTCTCCCAGAAACTCTGTACAAACTCTGGTTTAGTTAGTTTACCCAGGTCCCATCTCCTTAAATTTCCCCTTTTTTGCAGATTCTTCAGTTTTAATCTACAGTTCATAACCAATAGATTGTGGTCAGAGTCAACATCTGCCCCTGGAAATGTCTTACAATTTAAAACCTGGTTCCTAAATCTCTGTCTTACTATCTATCTGATACCTTCTAGTATCTCCAGGATTCTTCCAGTATACAACCTTCTTTTATGATTCTTGAACCGAGTGTTAGCTATGATTAAGTTATGCTGTGTGCAAAATTCTACCACACGGCTTCCCCTTTCATTTCTCTCCCCCAATCCATATTCACCTACTATGTTTCCTTCTCTCCCTTTTCCTACTATCGAATTCCAGTCATCCATGACTATTAAATTTTCGTCTCCCTTCACTACCTGAATAATTTCTTTTATCCCATCGTACATTTCATCAATTTCTTCATCTGCAGAGCTAGTTGACTATAAACTTGTACTACTGTAGTAGGCGTGGGCTTCGTGTCTATCTTGGCCACAATAGTGCGTTCACTATGCTGGTTGTAGTAGCTTACCCACACTCCTATTTTTTTATTGATTATTAAACCTACTCCTCCATTACCCCTAATTGATTTTGTATTTGTAACCCTGTATTCACCTGACGAGAAGTCGTGTTCCTCCTGCCACCGAACTTCACAAATTCCCACTATATCTGACTTTAACCTATCCATTTCCCTTTTTAATTTTCCTAACCTACCCGCCCGATTAAGGGATCTGACATTCCACGCTCCGACTTGTAGAACGCCATTTTTCTTTCCCCTGATAACGACGTCCTCCTGAGTAGTCCCCTCCCGGAGATCTGAATGGGGGACTATTTTACCTCCGGAATATTTTACCCAAGAGGACGCCATCATCATCAAACCATACAGTAATGCTGCATGCCCTCGGGAAAAATTACGGCTGTAGTTTCCCCTTGCTTTCAGCCATTCGCAGTACCTACACAGCAAGGCCCTTTTGGTTAGTGTTACAATGCCAGATCAGTCAATCATGCAGACAGTTGTCCCTGCAACTACTGAAAAAGCTGCTGCCCCTATTCAGGAACCACACGTTTGTCTGGCCTCTCAACATATACGCTTCCGATGTGGTTGCACCTACGGTACGGCCATCTGTATCGCTGAGACACGCAAGCCTCCCAACCAACGGCAAGGTGCATGGTTCATGGAAGTAGCTGGGAAGAATAATATATTACCAAACACTAAGAGGTGACAAAAGTCACGGGATAGCATACGAATATATACAGATGACGGAAGTATCAAGTACACAACGTTTGAAATATCGATGCAGTGGCAGATCTGTCATTTCTACTCAGGTGTCTCGTGCGAAAAGGTTTCCGACGTAGTTATGGCCGCACAAGGGGAGTTGACGGACTTTGAACGCACAGAGGTAGTTCGAGCTGGGTGTATTGGAGGCTCCATTTCATAAATCGTTAGGGAATTCAGTATTCCAGGATCCACAGTGTCAAGTGTCCCGAGAATACCAAATTTCAGGCATTATCTCTCACCATGGACTAATCAGTGTCCGAGGGGCATCGCTTGATACCCAGAACAGCGTCGGTTCTGTAGAGTTGTCAGCAAGACAACAAAAATCAATGTGGGACGTAAGGCGAACGTATCCCAGATGACCTACGCGAGCACGTTTGTCGACAGTACGAAATCGCTTGTAGCTCCTCTCCTGGGCTTGTGACATTGCGGCTGGGCCCTAGACAACTGAGAAATCGTGGTCTGGTCGATGAGTATCGGTTTCAGTTGGTAAGTGCTGGCAACAGTGTTCGAGTGTGGCATAGACCCCGCTAAGTCATAGCACCACACTGTCAACAAGACACCGTGCAAGTAAGTGGTGGCTCCATAATGATGTGAGCTGTGTTTGCGTGGAATAGGCTAGATCGTCTGGTCCATCTGAACCAATCATTGACTGGACATGACTATTCGGGTATCCGAATGCGTGGAAGTTGAATACCAGCCGGAGCAAATGGATTTCAGTGCCCCCGCAGCACTACACTCGCCTAAAGAGTGCGCTACCGTCTCTCCACGTGAATACATCGGCCAATAGTGTCCCTCGCGGTCGGCATAAATACCGCTGCACCTTGACCACTCAGTCCGTCGTGTACTTCGTCTGACAGAGTTCGATACTATATCCACCATACTAGTGACTAATCGTGGATGACCCCTCTTTGGTCTTGGTTTTTCTATTTGGTCTCTAATTTGATTATCTCTGGTACGTGACCCGTTGACAGCGTTCTGTCGAAGGTTCGTTACCCTTAGTTGATGCTTTGGTCGCCACTGACTTGCTCTTGTTGTGTCGGGTCCACCATTTGGTCAGCTCAGGTGCTCAATTCTTGCGTGGGTTTCAGTCCCGTCTGGAGGTGGCCTACCCTCCTTGTGTCATCACCGTTTCTCTCTGGTTTTCCGACATGTGCAATTGTTGCATCCGACCACTGGCGGATATAGCAGTTGGTGATGAAGACAAAGGAAGTTGTTTCGTAGCATGGTAGCTAAGCTGGTTAGCCTGCGCAAGCAACAGCAGCATCTGATGTACCAGCAGCAGATGCAGACGGACTTGTTACAAAAGTTCGCTTCAGATTTTGACGGAAAATCTTTGTGTACAGGAGGCCACTGCGACACAGGTCCGGCGTCCCCTGTACTAGACTCCACTAGCCGTCCTCCACGGTTTCCTCCTTTCAGTGACGCTATGGAGGTCTGGGACACATTTCAATACTATTCAAGTCATGGATGATTCATTGCAGTGATCGCTCTTTCTGTCTTGGGCAGGTCGGACACTTTTTTCCTTCTCTGAAAATTGGCAACTGTGTCGAATTTCATCAGTACCATAAATAACCATTACACTCCACCGCTCGCGGGTCGCTGTGTTATACGTACTCAGCGAAAAATGTGATTTTTCATGGTCCGATCAAAGATGTAAGACTTCCTGCACCGACTCCTTGACTCGTGATGTGATTGTTCAACTGGTGCCTGACCCGGAGGCTCCCATGGTGACGTTGAAACAGGAATAAATCGTCGAGGACATCTTGCGCTCCACTCATTCGAAATGGCACAGGTGGCTAACGGACGACTCATGGCAAAGCCGCAAGTAGTGACAGTTCACGCGCCACCATGTGCGGCGCCTCAGCATCATAAAAGTAGTACGACCGCCAGCCTGCAGCAACGTCGTGATTCATCTTTGTCCCATGTCTATGACTTCTGCGCCTCCAGTCGCTACTCGGTAACGGCTATGGCGGCCGCTCCCTTCGTGTCCGCAGCATTTCTCCTCTCACTCCCAAGCAGACTGTCCAGATTGCTGCGAATCTGGTACATGCTGTACGAAGGAGGGCCACCTCCACTCAGTATGTTGCAATTACTCTACGCGGCCCCACCCTGCGCCGTGAGGATACCTGAACACTGTACACACGCCGCAGGCAGTAGCCCCCTGGGCGACCCCTTCACACGGAAACTGTTTTTCATGCATTGCATTTGTTACAAGGACATTTTCAGGAGGACAGTGAGGCCACTGTCTCTTTGACCAATCAGGCACCGACTGGGTTTACCTGACTTGTCACCATCAGTTCTCAACTGCGGCAACATACAAATGGGTTAGCCGGATTTTGACATTCTTATCGTCGACCATCAGTCGCTCGCCAACGTTTTCGGTCTCCATATCTTCATGGCATTTCGGATTTCTATCTCGGATGAAGTCAACTTGGTCTCCACTGAATGTCACGCCTCGTTCTTACCGCACCAGACTGATTCTGGTGGCTTTGCGAGTTACTGTGAAGCAAGAGCTCGATCGTCTGGATGTAGCTGGGGTTATCTAAAATGTCAAATCCAGTGCATGAGCCACGCCTGTAGTCGTCATCCAGAAACCGAATGAGTTTCTTCACTTCTGTCGAGAATTGAGGAGGACCATCAATGCTCAGTTGTAGGTGGAAACCTATCCTATTCTCTACTCCAAACATGCTCCTGGGGGAAATCTTTTTCCTAGACATTGTCATCGTTAACATGCTGTTTGGGTTGTATAAGCACAACCGATTTCTCTATGGCATTTCCTAAGCCCCTGCAATATTCTAACGATTTCTGGAATAGTTCATGCAGCATATTGTAGCTTGTGTCATTCATTTAGTGTCACAAGGTCCTCCCGCCACAGCATTTGGGACACCTCTACACTCTGTTCATGGCCCCGTGGGACCCAGGCCTGCATTGACGATTGCATTTGAAGAAGTGCAGATTGTTTCAGCCAGGGGTGGATTACTTCGGATACTGGCTCTCTAAAGAGAGAATCCATCTAACCAATCAGAACATTGCCGCCATCATTATTTTATCCCTCCCAACAAACTTACCTGAATTAAAAGCATTTTGGGCAGGCTCAACTACTATGCTATGCCCACATTGCGCGACCTCCCAGTCAGTTGCGCAGAAACGAGATTCCTTATTCCAGCACACCTGCCTGCAACCTGACCACACTCTTTTCTTCCTATCACCCGGGCATCAGAGTGGTCTTGGCACTGAGGAATAGGCATCGTTTCAAACATCCTTTAATATGCACATCCAATATTCTGATCCCAGCACAGCGCAACTATTCTCGGGTCAAAAAGAAAGCCTATGCAATAAAGTTTGCAGTCAAGAAAATTCTTTTCTAACTTATAGAGGCACAGTTATCTGTAATTATGGGTCTCAATCCGTAGGTGGCGTTATTCAGGCCTCGTTACAAGCGGAGATAACAACAACTTCAGCTATGGGCGTTGTTCCTCAGCGCCTAGACTTACACTATCCTGTACAGGCTGACAGCACAGCATTCTAATGCTGATGCATTGTGCAGTCTACCAGCTGGCGTGGACTCTGATTTCGACCAACAGGAGTCCCTCTGTTTCCACATTGATGCCGAACGTCAACACACTTTCGACAGATGTCTCCTTACAGTCATGTCTGTTGACGCTGCAATGCGTTGGGACCCCATCCTGTAACAAGTCCTTCACTGTGTAATCCATGAATTGCCCCATTATGTATCTCATTCGTTGGTGACAGAGCTCTGCCCTCCGAAACAGCTTCCTCATCCCATCTCGGTTTTGGATACTGAGACAGATGCACATCAAGTGGTTATTCAAGCGGAATTGAGTTACCTCCACTGGGGTCACTGGGACATGTGCTTTATGAAAACACTGGCACACTGGCATGGCTACAGGTCCACGATCAACGGCGACATCGGAAAGATGATATGTAGTGGCACAGCCTGCACCTGGAACCAGATGGAGCCCCCTCAATCTTTCGCCCCTGCTCTACTTCTCGCCTCCCTTGGGATTGCGTCCATCTCTATTTTGCAAGCCCATTCTTGGATTCTCATTGTGGATGCTTATTAGAAATACTCCTATGAAGTCCACATGGCATGCAACAAGACTGAGGCCATCCTTACTGCCTTATCTCAATTTTTGACCATCGAAGTGTTGCCTTGGTCTCTGTCTTCAAGGACTCTTGTGCCAACAGTGGCATCAAACACATCTGTAGCCCTCTGTTCCACCCCTCCTCGAATGGTGAACTGAACATCTGATTGGGAAGCAGATGAAGAAGGCTATCGAATTATCTGCCACTATGGTGACCCTTACTTTGCTTTTTAGCACTTATCGCACCACACTGATTAATGATCATAGCCCCATGGAGCTCCTCCATGATTTATAAACTTCCAGCATGCTGGTTGTCAGCTTCAGGCCTCGTGGCATAGTCTGACAACATTGCCATTGGAACCTTGTTCGTGTCGCTCTCGGCATTACTCCCGTGTCACAGCAGTGTGGGTATGCTCCGATGCGAGTGCTGAGCCTTGGAAGCGAGAACGGTAGTATCCAACCATTGACCAGGTACATTAGTCGAAACACAGAAGGGGCTCAAACGCCATCACATCAGCCAACTACAGCCTCAGACACAAGGATCCTCCCCATCGCCCCCTCTCATGCTGTCTTCTGGTATTGATGTGACACAATGACCAGAACCTCTATCACCTACTGTGGTTGTCCCGTTGTGAACCCGGTCCTCCTCTCTGCCTCCCTGTGGATTATTGCACGCCCACCTCCAGCGATGAAACAGTGGACACTGGTGACATCACTTCTTCCCTACAGCCTACAGTCGACGAAATGCTACCATCTCCCACCTTCGTTTCGCCTGCCACTGCCCATATGCCTTGGGTACTTAGGGGGTGGGGGAGGGGGGGGGCGAGAGAGAGAGAGAGAGAGATCTGGTATCTGTTTGGTTTGTGCGGAAGTTGAATTCCCCCCAGAGCAAATGCATCTCGATGGAAGACAGAGGGCAGTGACGCTGCAGCACTGCACTCTCCTTGCGAGTGTCCCACTGACTTGCCACTTCAATACGTTGGCCATTAGTGTCCAACGCTGCCAGCATAAATAGCACTGCACCTCGACCACTCAGTCAGTCATGTACTTTGTCTGGTAGTGTCCTATACTGTCTCTTTTTACTACTGATGACTCGTCGACAACTTTGCTTTACTCTTCGTATTTCTCTTTGGTCTCGATTTGGACTGTGGGTCGTGCTTGACATGTCGACAGCATTGTGTCGAAAGTTCGTTGCCCTTCGTTGTTGCATAGGTTGCTATTGACTTCCTCTTGCCGTTTGGTCAGCCCAGGTGCTCGACTTCATAGTTGGTTTTAGTCCCATCGGCAGGTGGTCCTCCGCCTTGCATCGTCACCGTTTCTCTCTGGTTTACTGACGTGTGCAATGGTATCTTGCCATAGCAGTTATTTGCAGCTCCTGTGAGACCCTTTGCAGCCATTCATGGACCTCTTGTTCCCAAACAACGATGTCATGTCGATCTGTGACAATTGTTAGCGATAGATTCGAAGAACATTCTAGACAATTCGGGCGTCTGATTTGGCCATCCACATCGCCCAACAAGAGCCCCATTGAATATTTATGGGACATAATCGAGAGGACAGTTCAAGCACAAGAAACGTGCACTGGCCATACCTTTGCATACATATGGCTGTAGGGGTTGCTTTACTCCATAATTCTGCAGCGGCATGTTGAATTCATGTCACATCGAACTGTTGCACTACGCTGGGCAAAAGGAGGACCGACACGATATTACAAGGTATCCCATGACTTTTGTAACGGCAGTGTGTGAATTTATTTGACGGCACTACCAGTAAGGCCATATAACAAGAGGCTGGCGAGAGAGTACTTGATGCATGTTTTGTGGAATCTAATTAGAAATCTCATGTAGAATATGCATGGAACTCCCGAAGACATTATATGAATCTAGGCACTGCAACAGCATTAACCAAAATTAATGATGTCATCAAACTTTGGGGAAACAAAGTAATATTCCATTTAGATATTAGTTTTAAACGTGGGTGACCAGGTCATGTTAAACATAACTACACGAAACAGCAGAGTCGAACATGGTTTGGGGACTTTGACCAAAACTGTAATACAGGTGTTTCCAGAAATGGAGAAGGCAGTCACATGGTCACTGGGTGGACGTCGTGGATAAGCGAAATGCTACAAATTGTAATGGGTACCATGGAATACCAGAAGAAGAAGGAACAGTTATAGGCTGATCATGTTTAGCAGATGTTAAAAAGTGGCAATATAAATAGAATCACTTTTAGAAAAATTATCTGCTATCAATCTCCAGAAAGGCTGGCTCTATTACCAAGGATCTATCTCTCAGTGAAGCCTTCCTGTTGGATCTGCTAGGTGGATGACACGTATATGACCACAAAGCAGTGAAGAGCTTATGATTTTCCACGTTCTCTTAAATGAGTTTCACTCTAAAATCAGCTTCACCGTGGAGGTAGATGGTGAGGTTAGTGTGCTGTTCTTACAGGTGGATGAGTCGGTACAAACAAGTTTCGAGAACACTCTAGCACAAAATTTGTATAGGAAGCCTGCTAGCATAAATAGATATTTACATTCCACTTCTCAATATCACCCAGCCCAGGAGCAAGAAGTGCTCAACGTTTTGCTTTCATTAATAATTCTCCATGTTTGGATGATACTGATTCCGCAACTGTTAGTCAGTTAATGAAAACCCACTCCTGTGTGTTAATTATAATATTTCAGCCGTGTTGACAATTCGTCCTGATGTTAACACAGACTGGACATTCTGCAATGATGATGGTTTTATCGATTGAAGAATGTTAAGAACTATGCCTAGCCACGCCAACTGTTCCTTTGCGACATTCTACAACAGCTTCCTATACCACATGACATAGCGTAATATACACAAGAAGATACAACTTAAAGGTTACGAAAATGGTTGCGGGGGTCTCTAACCGCCTTCAACAAAAACAGCTAGTGCGGACTATTGTACTTTTCAATCAGTTTTATGTTTTAAATGTTTTAACAAATGAATGTAAATATCTGTGTTTCACTGCACGAATGGTCAATCAGTAATGTATACTCTCATCTGCTATTAAAAAGGCCTTTACACAGCCATAATATTACGTATTGACATTTTGCAGTTTCGGATATACTCGACGATAGGCTAATATAATGGACAAACCCAGTCGTCTAGACTGAATAAAGTTCTGACTAAACAATTGCAGCGTCTTTTCATTAATTCTGCCTTTTCCTTCCTTCCGTATCAGCGATAATAACTGCTTGGAATTGGATTTCTTAAAGAAGATAATGAAGACCAACAGGAACAAGGGCTTGTCCCTAGACAGGGCTTCCGAACGAAATAATTATTATGCTACTTCGAATGACGAGAAATTACCTTCCTGCTCTGTTAGGTCACTATCTGTTTCTAGAGTTACTAAGCACTTCAACAGAATTCTACAGCAAAACGGCATAGTGACATCATTTCTGATTCATAACAAACTGCAAGACATTTTTCTACGCAAAACGGACGAGCGGTATTACCCTCATAGGACGGGAGTCTGTGAAATAATCTGTGGCTGTGAAAGGGTGTATACGGGTTGAACGAGACACCACGGACAAACTTCCGGACGTTTGTCAGGGATACTATCAGAGTTTTTTTGTTTGTTTTTTAATGGACCAACCGTCTCCGGCGGCTCTCTATGGTGGTAAAGCATTTCGTTTGGTTTTTTGTCATACTTAGCTTTGTGCCTGTATTGCACTGAAAATAGGGCGTATCATCGGAAAAATCGATGATATGTGCTGTGTGTTCAGTTCGCTAATGGAACTGCTATTGACAAGTCTTAAGCTAGTTGCCCTGAGGTCTGCGTTCAGTTCTGCTCCGTCCTATCTAAGGTTTTGCTCTCTGGCAGTGTTAGTTGTGTGTTAACAGTGAGTGCTGTGAATAGTGGTGTATGGGTTCACGGACTGCAGAGGAAGAGCAGCACAACGACCCGACACAGACAGCAACCGCACCGCAGTGTTTCTGCAGCTAAAGGTTTTCGCATTACTTTCTGTTATGTGTTCTACGATTTGAATATTTCATATTAAGGCTTCTCAACTACTTCGAAAGTCTTGTCTCAGAAAAGCTACACTCTAAGGCAGAAACAACGACGCACCACAAACGAACTATCCGAATGGGACGGAAATCGGTAAATTTGATGTAAATCTGGAGACACATAAATGATAACATTTTAAAAATATGAATGATTTATTCAAGAGAAAGAGCTTCAAACACTGAGTCAGTCAAATACACGTTGGTGTGCCGCACTTAGGCAAGCAGTTATGTTGCTTGATATTCATTGATAAAGTTGTTTTCTTGAGGGTTATAGAGCCACATTCTCTCCAAATGGAGCCTTAGTCGTTCAAATCCTGTAATGGTTGGAGAGCCTGTGCATAATGTTCCAAACGGTCCCAATTGGAGAGAGATCCGGTGACCCCACTGGCCAAGGTTGGTCTTGGCAAACACGATAACAAGTAGTAGAAACTGTCATCGAGTACAGATGAGCATTATCATGCTCAAATGTAAGCACATGATGGCTTCCTAATAAAGGCAAAAAAGGGAAGTAGAACACCTTCGAAGTAGCGCTGTGCTGTAAGGGTACCGTGGATGACAAACAAAGGGATTCTGCTGTGCAAAGAAATAACATCCCAGATCTTAACTCTTGATTGTTGGGCTGTGTGATGGGCGCCAGTCTTCAGACACGTCTTTAGGCTCAACTTAGAAGTGTGACTTATCAGTAAAGACAACATTACTCCATTCGATGGGATTCCCGGCTGAAGACCTAGCTGGACACGCTCCAGACAGCGGTCGGGTGTCAGACTGACTGTAGCCTGCCACGTTGCACAGCCCATTGTAGGATGTGTGGAAATATGTGGCTTATGTTAGTACAGTGTTAAGAGAAAGTTAAAAGGAAGACATGTTGACCAGAATGTACGTAGATGGAGTGACAAGTCTAGAACCGAGCTTAATGTAATACACGTCAAGTGACAGTGTCCTACCAAAATTTTTGTAATATGTAATAAGGTATAAATAAATTACAGCTAAATTTGGGTCTAGTATGTCATTCCAATAATACGTATTCTGGTCAACATGCTGTCCTTAAAATTCCTCTTACCACTGTACTAATTTAAACCATTTATTTCCACATTCCCTGTAGAGACTGTAATTTGTAGGTATTTTATTTTTTACAGCTAATCTGTCCTTCTGTGGTTTATATGTTTATTAGTTATCTTTACTTATGCTTTATCTCAATAATAGCTTATTGTAGGTGACCACTGTATGAATAATAGCTTACTATAGGTGATCACTGTAAGAATAATAGCTTACTATAGGTGACCACTGTAAGATGCTACTTTATCCTGAATTTTGTTTACCACAAAAATAGAAATAAAGGATAATACATGGTACCTTTTTAGCCTGTAATTGGCTACAGTAAGATGTGTGTTCTGTTTCCGTATCACTGTATCTTAGAGATGTACTCTGTTACCTTCATCGATTTTTATTTTACCATTATGTTCTTCAGTAATGAATTAGCATCAATTCTTACTAATTCCCACTACACATTAATGTATTTATTATCTTTATATTACTTGGCTATAGATTATTTTTAAGAGAATGCCATACAGTGTAATTAATGATCATGTTCTCCACTTTATTTCACTTTGTGCCCTGATACACTTTTATGACTTATTACCAACTTGGAACTATCAATTGTTATTTGGCAACGATATATTTATGAACTTAAAAGGAATACTTCAGTGGATTGATGTAAGTTAGAGCTTTTGATTAAGTCCCCATTCAATTACATTTCACTTTGTGTATTTTCTGTTGCTTCATCATATCTACATCTATTTACTTTGTATGTTTGCAAGTAATACAACCATTAAAACTTATGTACTTCACCAACATCTTTATATTTGTTCCACATCCCTGGTATTTATGACCAAATGCTCTGTCATTATGGACCCATTTAAGTTCATGGTGTGGGTTCCTGTAGTCATGTCCTGGTTCATGAACCACGGGCAACGTATGAGTGGCCAAGTAAGTGGTCCCGACAGTCAGGATACCAGTTACTTTGGAAGAAGGCTGGGTATCTCGGACATATTCTGAGTCGTGGTCACCTTTGTGCTCATACGGCAAAAACTACCAAATCCACCAGTTAGTCCCTCAACCGTTAGGGGTAAAACCCAATGGGACTCGGGGCAAGTAAGGCTAGCAACCTGCTTACCTGGTACTTTAAATATGATGCTGGCAACAATCAGAGCAAAATGCCTCGGACTTTTGGAGGTGACGAAGTCCCACCTCTAACTGACAAACCAGGGAGTCCTAAGATAGAACTTGGCAAACAAATGGTAATGAGATGGGCAGCTATTAATATCAATGGGGGCTACTCTGGGAAGAAGGTAGAGCTGGCAGAGGATGCAAGTATGATGGGGCTGGACGTTTTAGCTGTTAGTGACATTCGGGTAAGGGGTGAGCAAGAAGAGGAAGTGGGAGAATACAAGGTCTTCCCGTCAGGAATCAATGCAGGAATATCACAACGGGGTGTAGGGCTTTACATCAGGAAAGAAATGGAACCCAACGTAGTTGCAATAAGGTATGTAAACGAACGACTGATGTGGATAGATTTGACAGTGTCTAGCAAGAAAATTAGGATTGTGTCAGTATATTCGCATTGTGAAGGGACAGATCAAGACATGATGGATAGTTTTTATGAGGCACACAGTGATGTAGTTGTTAGAGTAAAGGACAAGGACAGTGTTCTGCTCATGGGTGATTTTAATTCCAGGATTGGAAATCGAACAATGAAAAGGTCATGGGTAAATTTGGAGTGGACATGGAGGCCAACAGGAACGGGAAACAGCTCTTGGATTTCTGTGCCAGTATGTAATTAGTAATCACAAACTCCTTTTTTAAAAGTAAGAACATTCACTGGTGTACTTCGGAAGGCAGGAGAACCAGATATGTCATTGACTATATAATAACAGATTAGGAATTTAGGAAGGCCGTGAGGGACACACGTGTATTCAGGGGATTCTTTGATGACACTGATCATTATTTAATCTGCAGTGAAATTGGGATTTTGAGGCCGAAAGTGCAGAAGGGCAGGTCCATATGTAGGAGGATAAGAGTGGAGAAACTTCAGGATAAGGAAATCAGACACAAGTACAAAACAGCGATCTCAGAAAGGTACCAGTTAGTTGAATGTAGTCAGTTACAGTCATTGGAAAAGGAATGGACAAGGTACAGGGACACAGTACTAGAAGTGGCTAAAGAATGTCTTGGAACAGTATTGTGTAAAAGTAGGATGAAGCAAACAGCTTGGTGGAATAACACAGTCAAGGCAGCATGTAAAAGGAAAAAGAAGGCGTATCAAAAATGGCTACATACTAGAACTCAGGTAGACAGAGAAAGCTATGCTGAAGAAAGAAACAAAGCCAAACAGATAATTGCAGCATCCAAGAAGATATCTTGGGAAGACTTAGGAAACAGGTTGGAGACTATGGGTCAAGCTGCTGGAAAACCATTATGGGGTGTAATTAGCAGTCTTCGAAAGGGAGGTAAGAAGGAAATGACAAGTATTTTGAACAGGTCAGGAAAACTGCTGGTGAATCCTGTGGATGCCTTGGACAGATGGAGGGAATATTTTAAAGAGTTGCTCAATGTAGGTGAAAATACGATCAGTAATGTTTTAGATTTCGAGGTAGAATGGGATAGGAATGATGATGGAGATAGGATCACTTTTGAGGAAGTGGAGGAAATAGTCAATAGATTGCAGTGCAATAATGCAGCTGGGGTGGATGAAATTAAGTCGGAACTCATCAACATCAATTACAGTGGAATGTCAGGTCTTAAATGGCTACACAGGATAATTGGAATGGCCTGGGAGTCGGGACAGGTTCCATCAGACTGGACAAAAGCAGTAATCACACCAATCTTTAAACATGGAAACAGAAAAGATTGTAACAACTACAGAGATATCTCTTTAATCAGAGTTGTGGGTAAAATCTTCTCAGGTATTGTTGAAAGGAAAGTGCGAGTATTAGATGAGGACCAATTGGATGATTATCAGTGTGGGTTTAGGCCTCTTAGTGGTTGTCAGGATCAGATCTTTAGCTTACGGCAAATAATGGAGAAGTGTTATGAGTGGAACAGGGAATTGTATCTATGCTTTATAGATCTAGAAAAGGCATATGACCGGGTTCCTAGGAGGAAGTTATTGTCTGTTCTACGAGATTATGGAATAGGAGACAAACTTTTGCAAGCAATTAACGGTCTTTACGTGGATAGTCAGGCAGCAGTTAGAGTTGACGGTAAATTGAGTTCATGGTTCAGAGTAGTTTCACGGGTAAGACAAGGCTGCAACCTTTCTCTTGTTGTTCATATTATTTATGGATCATATGTTGAAAACAATAGACTGGCTGGGTGAGATTAAGATATGTGAACACAAAATAAGCAGTCTTTCATATGCGGATGACTTAGTTGTGATAGCAGATTCGATTGAAAGGTTGCAAAGTAATATTTCATAGCTAGATCAGAAATCTAAGGACTATGGTATGAATATTAGCATCTCCAAAACGAAAGTAATGTCAGTGGGAAATAAATATAAACGGATTGAGTGCCAAATAGGAGGAACGAAGTTAGAACAGGTGGACGGTTTCAAGTGCTTAGGATGCATATTCTCACAGGATGGCAACATAGTGAAAGAACTGGAAGCGAGGTGTAGCAAAGCTAATGCAGTGAGCGCTCAGCTACGATCTACTCTCTTCTGCAAGAAGGAAATCAGTACCAAGACTATCTGTGCATCGTTCAATCTTTCGACCAACTTTGTTGTATGGGTGCGAAAGCTGGGTGGATTCAGGTTACCTAATCAACAAGGTTGAGGTTACGGATATGAAAGTAGCTAGGATGATTGTAGGTACTAGTAGATGGGAACAGTGGCAGGAGGGTGTCCACAATGAGGAAATCGAAGAAAAACTGGGAATGAACTCTATAGAAGTAGCAGTCTGGGTGAACAGGCTTAGATGGTGGGATCATGTTACTCGCATGGGAGAAGCAAGGTTACCCAAGAGACTCATGGGTTCAGCAGTAGAGGGTAGGAGGAGTCGGGGCAGACCAGGGAGAAGGTACCTGGATTCGGTTAAGAATGATTTTGAAGTAATAGGTTTAACGTGAGAAGAGGCACCAATGTTAGCACTACATAGGGGATCATGGAGTAATTTTATAAAGGGGCTACGCTACAGACTGAACGCTGAAAGGCATAATCAGTCTTAAATGATGATGATGATGATGATGATTAAGTTTCTTCATAAATTAAATTCTATTACTTTTCCTAACAGCAATTTTTGGAAGCTCCATAATTATATTGGTATAGAATATTTATGTGCTGCGATGTTAATTTACTGTTCTAATTGTTTGTCACATGTATCTGCCTCAGACACAGATCGTAATGCTTTTGATATCTGAATACAAGTTTTTTATGTATAAGACTTTGTTCTTGTACCATAGAATGTATATATTCCCTAAGAAAATCTACGCTGTATCTCCCCATTTTTCTAAATTTTGTCTTGTCCATCGCTGAGGTGAGACTGTTTCTTCTTTTTTTGTACTTTATTCTGGCTGATCCGTCTTGTTAATATTTTTATAATGTGTTGTTTCTCTTACTTTCATTTTCTTTTTTTATTATACTTATATTTGAGACTCACGTTCGTATTACGACGATGCAGATACCAGATGTGATTTTTAACTTTACAGTAAATAACCCAGTACAACTTTTCATTAAGAATTTTGTAAACATCCTATGCTTTTGTCTAGCACTAGAGAAACAATTAAGAAAGTGTAATCACTGAATGTAAATTTTACTCCTGGGAAAACTCTCAGAACTCAGGTAGGAAGACCAGATGTGTACGTAAATGCGATATTACAGTGCCTGTGTTGTTCAAATGTACGATTCAATATTCCTTCCGACTTGCATGCATGACCGAACAAACAGGCACTGCAGCGACTGCAACCTACAGCCATTTTGAAATACATGATATGTATTTGTAGTTGCGAATGTGGACAACCATCAGCCATAAAACGGAATGAAGACAATGTAAATTTGTGTCAGACCTGGGCTCGAACCTGGATTGCCCACTTATCAGGAACAGTCACCTTACCGTTAGTTGATCCTAGCACGACTCACAGTCAGGCCCTAACGTAAATGCGTTGTCAACCACGTGTCTACATCCTGCACTCATACATCCATTATGTATTTTTCTGTACATCGCAGAAATTTTAAGTCACTTTCTCAGTGTTGGCTGATAAATACGATATTGCTGTGATGAATTGTGGAAAAGTACGATGTATATAATGTACAGTAGGCAGCCCTGCATGACAGGATGCTATGTCGGATTAGTATTGGATTGCTTTATCGACCTCCTTTGCAAGGAAGCCTGCAGATAAGGGACAAGTAAATAATTTTCGAGCTTTTGATGTCGAACCAGCCATCAACGACATGTTTTGTGGGTGTAGTATCAGCTAGCTTTAAGGAACCGTATTACAGGGGCTACATGTGCTGATGAGCATGGTAGGGGAAAGGTAGAAATGAGTAGAGGAGATGGACAGAGTGACGGGAGAAGAGAAATCGACAGAAAAAGGTGTGGAGGATGAGACGCACGAGGCAGGTGGTAGGTGTAGGAGTTTACTGGCCATGTGACAAGAAAGAGATAACAACGGTGCACACATTTTTTATGCAACCCACAATTATTTGAAAAACCACGTGCGAAATTTTCACACTCCCTCGATCGCTAGGCCCAAACTATTGGTCCTATAATGAGTGCAGGATTTTTGTCGCAAATTTAATGTAGCTAATTTTTATACTGGGATGTATTTCGATGGAAGCCAGCGATTTTCAAGTTATTCGAGAACACCATGTTTGAAAGTGACTTTAGTTGGTTTTTCTCGAATAATTCGATAACTGCGGACTCAAGCAAAAACAAGTGCCACTACAAAATTTCACTGCAGTGAATTTCTTACAAATGGTCCCGTCCATTCCTTCTGTACGATCGACAGTCTGCACATGACGAGCGAGAGAAGATGAAAGTCCTAGAGATGGTGTCTGAAGTCACTGCGGGCTGGATAAAACCCATCACCAAGACTCATCTTCTACATACAAGATCATTCAGCTTAAACGTTCACCAGAATCATCAGTGAAATGGAAAATGCTACTGACGAGCGGTTTTCCCAGAATGGATTTGTAGTCAGGGGCCCCTAATATTAGTCAATCAAGTCATTCTAATAATACTTAGAAAGGTACTTTTTGTGGAAACATACAGTTCTCTAAATTGAATGATGCCTATTGACATTAACACACTAATAGCAGGATAAGATATAAAGCCACTGGTGTTTTTTGCAGGATTCTACTGCGAATCATTTACGAGACATCGTGTTTTTAAAAGTTTCCACCCCAAATTGGTCTAATACCTGTGGTAATACGCACTAAAGAGCAACATAAGTCCAAACACTAATTATGTAGATTGTCACCAGTAACGAGATAAATGACGTCTTCAAAATGACCACCGGCAGTGGCAATAAGTGCTTCCAAACTGGTATGGAACGACTGCTGCACATGGGCTAGCATTCCAGCAGAGATGTCCGAGCGAGCTGCAGTAGCACCTCACTGTATATCAGCTTGTGTTGTTGATATGTCCTTGTAGATAGTGTCTTTCGATTTTCTCCACAGAGAAAGAAGTATATCGGCGTCAAATCCGGAAAATAAGCTGGCCATGGTACATGACAACTGGGTTCAATCGAACGATTTGGAAACAATTTGTGAATAGATGCTGTTGTACTTGGTGTACTATGAACTGGACAGCCAGCATGCCGGTACCACAGTTTCCTCCTGTCTGCAGAAGAAAGTATTGTTGTATCAGTGGAAGATCGTCTGTTGAGAAGCTGTCATGCACGCTTTCAGTGTTCTGTCTACGAAATACGTGCTTATGAGCTAATGATTCACTATCCCACACCACATATTTACACTCCATGGATGCTGACGTTCCACCTGACGAAGACAATGGGATTTGCCGCCAGATCAATATCGCATTAGCCGGCGTTTTACCTGGCCATGATTGGTAAGCTTCGTCACTAACAAAAGAGACATCATACATCTGGACTATTCCGTGTTAATGCAAATGTACAGAAGTTAACACGATTCTAATAATCGTTTCCATGCAGCTCTTGATAGAGGCAGGTATATGGAGAGGGGGGTGGGGGGTGGGAATCTATGTCTATAGAGAATGTATAGGACACTTAAATAGGTACACAAAATAAAAATTGTAAATTGGAACGTATCATCAAAGAGCATAAGCGATATATCGATTACAAAGATGTATGCATGAAAGAACACTGTAACGCAGCTATCTCTAGGTCAGATTGTGTGTAACAAACAGCTGATTTTAAGTCGCACAGTAGTGGCCGGTAGTTGCTGAAGAGCAGCTGAGTAGCGCACCAGAAGCGGGCAGCGTCTTTTGAGATTGGTTGGAGTGGGCAGCCGCTTAGTATTAAATATTCCGGGAATTAATTTAAGTAATAAAATTATAAACAGCCGACCAGTTGCAATGGATAAAGAAATTCTTTACCTAGGTTTCGACAAATATAAATTTGTCTTCTTAAGAAGGTAGCTATTTAACATTAGTAAGGACTAATGTACCATCGCCGTTTTCACAATTGTCGGCATAAATCCGTGTGCCAAAACACATGGATCTATGCTGACAATTGTAAAAACTGCGATGACATGCTATTGAGGAGATTCTTCAATAAACCTTGAGCTGTGCTGATACATGTCATTGGATCAAGAATTAGACCTCTGAGTGTGTCGGATGGATGAGCTATAATGGGTACTATGGTTTCCCACAGACATCATTGGAGATTATCAACACAACAACACACAACTTCATTCGACTTTGTGTAATGAACTTCAAGTGAAATGAATTATTATACTTACACTTCTGATTATGATGTGGTACAGCCACTGTTTATGGACACTTAATGTGGGGAGTGCATGAAATCAGCCTCATCTTAAACGATGACTGACTTCTGTCCTGATTTAGTCTTTATTCTGTTCATTGCTCTGTTATGACACATTTTGCACTGACATTACTAAATGGGGTCGAAGCCATATGTTGTTAATGAGCCATATGCCAGCCCATTTGCCACTGTGCGATATGTTTCAAGAATTATAGTGCACATGAGCACTACTTGCAACGAATAATGTAAATATTAGCTTACTTTTTATTTCAGTCACACATGATACACATAGCCGACCGGGGAGGCCGTGCAGTTCTAGGCCTTCCTTTTCGGAGCCGCGCTGCTGCTCCGGTCGCAGGTTCGAATTCTGCCTCAGGCATGGATGTGTGTGATGTCCTTAGGTTAGTTAGGTTTAAGTAGTTCTAAGTTCTAGGGGACTGATAACCACAGCAGTTGAGTCTCATAGTGCTCAGAGCCATTTGAACCATTTGAACCATGATACACATATGATATAATGTCACTATTTTGTAGCTTCTAAGTATAACTTTTCAGTAGCAAAGTGTTTTATAAGCTTTAGATAATATTTTGACAATTACAGCGCAATTGAATATCACAGTCAGTTGCTTTTTATGAATTTTGTTAGTCTCCCTTATGATTAAAACAACTACATACGTAGGTAAATTATTTTATACACAATTTTACATCAGTAACACTTTTTCTATTGCATATTAAAAATTTGTTGGGTTGTCATGGATACAAGCCATAACATACAGGCCAAATTCTTATCAGGGTGGCTGTACGGTTGTGAAATATGTACATATTATGAAAATAGTAAATTTTATCGCAGTATCCAAGAGCATAAGTGATATATTGCTTGCAAAGATGTAAGTGTGAAAGAAAGCAGCGAGGCAGCTATTACTGAGGCTGAGTATGCATAACGAAGACCTTATATTTTGTCGTGCAATAGGAGTAGCAGAAGCAGCAGTGTCTGTTGAGATGCTCCAGAGGTGGCAATCGCTTAGTATTAAATATTTAGTCCAATAATCTCAGTTCTGTGTATTAATGATCTATGGAAGAAATAAGATTTGAAGTAAAATTATTTAAGAAAATGCTGCAAATATTATGAAATGTTGATCAAGAATCTTTCTATATATTGTTGCATCGGTTCAGATACGGTAATCAATACTCATATATTTATGCGCTTTTGCTGTAGAATGAATCTGAATGAGACCAGCTTTGCTTTTAACCCCAAGTTCTTTACTGCTCTTTTTTTTTTGTAAAGATCAATTGTATGCGTAAATCTAATCATTATGATATGGCTTAACAACAGTACGCCAGTTTCACAATATAGTAAGATTTTCAAGTAAGATATTACGGTGATTATAGTCAATCATGTTCTGCCTCCCAGTTCCAAGTTGTTTTTATTTAAACAAATTCTAAATATGTCTGAGTCAAATATCTTACATTTTGGCTTTTGCAACTGTAGTTAGTTTAGCAGTTCTGAGAGCTGAACAATGCATTATCAAAGGCGACACCAAAACTAGATAAGAAATTTATTTCACACATTTTATCTATTTTCACACAGGATCTACTTTTGTACTTAGTCATATTTGCAAGGCCGTAGTAAGATCGAGTAGATTTGAATGTACTTACTTGTAATTTGTCATTGTTGCACATATGTTTTAATTAGCTTAGGTTTACTGGTATTGCTTCCTTGTTAGTAGACATAATGTTTATAACAGGCTCCAGTAAATATACAGTTACACATAATCAGATACGCAGTCAGGACACCACTGGATATAACTCTTCTTTGTTGGACGTAGACATCACACCTTACTTTAGACATAACCGTTACAACTTCCTAGAGCGATTGCACGAGAGATAACCAGCCGATCAACTGCAATAGCAGCAAGAACATTAATTTCCCCCGCTTCTGTCGTCACTAATTTCCTTCTGTTAAGTGGTCGAGGTGTTGCACTACAACTTTCACATAACTAGTTGAACAAGGTGATAAATAATTGCCGAGATGGTTGACGTCTATTACGATATCTTTCTGCCTACATTGGTCAAGAATGAAATGAATTCTTCCTACACTCACAATCATTAATATAGTCGACAACCCACTGGGACAGTTTCCTGGCCGAAAATGGAAGAAAAGAGGTTATATGTCTATGGAGGGGAAGATGACCTATGAACACATGTCCTGAAAAGGTAAGAGTATATGCAACGATAACATCGTCCCAGAACACGGTGCAGAGCTTCATATTATCTGCGACACAATAGATTTCCAAAGTGATCCTTTGTCACGCGGGATACACGTTATCGTACTTTGGCCTATACCATTATGTGAGATAGTGATGTTTGGTTTGTGGGGTGCTCAACTACGAGGTCATCAGCGCCAATTTTTACACAGTCCAATCTTGCCACTGTCACGAATGATGATGATGATGATGATGATGATGATGATTATGAAACGATAAGGACAGCACAAATGCCCAGTCCCCGGGCAGAGGAAGTCTCCAACCTAGCCGGGAATCGAACCCAGGGGCCCCATTACCCAGAGGCAGCATCGCTAGCCAATAGACTACGAGCTGCGGACGGCCTATACCATGCAGACGGGTCACTTGTTCTAGCGTTCGTCTCAATATCCTGTTCAACATGGTCCTCCAAATCTGGTTTACGCTCAGTTCAGTCCGCCGCTACCCTGCACCTTCGCCTGTCTGAAAGGCTCTATGGTCACACAAACGTCCAAAAAGGTTTGAAATGTTACGTAATGTGGTTGGTGTCTGTGGAGGTACTTGTGTTGGCATAGCCGTGCTTCCTCTCTACATTTCCATCTGCCTGGCCGTAGACGAACTCCATCTCGGCTTATTCCAGGTATGAATACTGGATCGTTCTACTACTTAGGATACGCTACGTCAACCACACAGCGTGCAACAAGCAAGGAACACACGGCACGTGGTCAGTGGAGCTATCACTCGTCAGCGCCGTTTAATGTGGCAACGATGCATTTCTAGACATATGTTCATAACATCCTTTTTCTTCCTCTTTTTAGTTAGGTATCAAATCTGGCAGTTTGTCGATTTTATTAATGTTTACTCTGTATATATAAATTGGAATAGTCAGCTCCCTTCCATTTGCATAGGAAGGCTAATCTCAGAATCTGTTCTAGGGAGTTTGATCTGGTTACGACTAATAGATACACTGACCACCAAGGAATGGTTCTGCACGTAATTTATAAACGTTTGGTAGAAATTGTCTGTATTATGATGAACTAAATCTCCTCGCCGCTGCGAAAACGATGCCGATACCATTGCCACCTAGTGGACAAAACAACAGTGACCCGAGGGACTAGTAGGCATAATCAGATTCCTATGTGGTGTGTTAGGCTAACGGTTGAGCGGGTGGATTGAATCTGAAAATCGGAGGGATCTAATGCAAGTTAGGGCTCGTTTTTCCGCCCTTCCTTGTAACTTAGCATACACGTCTGAGTGATGTGGAGATCCGCCAGAAATGAAACGTGGCTTTCATTCTACGTTGCATTGTAGCACTTCTTTCCTCGACTGGGTTGCAGTTTTGCTTCATTTTGTATAAAGAAAGCTTAGCTGCAGCGATGCGGATGACTCAACTTTATGGTTTCTGCTTTCCTTGAATCAAATATAAACGCCACATCGATGCTTTGCGTGGTGGGGCGTAAAAGTCAGCCACACAGAACCCGCGACACAAAGTTGCGGCTATGAGTCTCAACAATGAAGCGCACTAGGGTCTAGTACAGGCGTGCCATCGCGGCCTGCACATCTACGTCAAGCGTTTTTCTCTCCGAACTTGATTAGGTAGCATCCAATATATGATATGCCACAAATTTTCTACGTGTGTAAATTGTAGTCCCCAGATCGCACCTTTTTTGTATATTTGGGGTAATCTCAGGAGCTACTATAAAGATTGTGACACAGTTTTTATTAATAGGTAGCCCAATTCATGAGGAAGGTTTATAAATTCTTCGTAGCAAGTTTATTGAACTGAAGAAGTAGTCAGCTAGATAGCTCCTACTTAACACAGTTCACTTTATGATACTCATTGCTTTACACAGTGGCCAGCAAACAAAATGCACCTCACTGCTACCCGTGTGAAACTGGGCCATTTCGCTAGTGTATATTAAAATATTAATGCAGGGTGCTCTTCACCTTCTGTTAAGGGAAACTGAATAATTTCGAGCCAAAGGATTAATGGTCAGAAACTAATTTTTCAGTCGGTACAAGGTCTTGAGTAAACACCGTGTGTAATATACGTGTCTGTAAGCTGCATGCGTTTAATACAAAAAAATTATAACAATAATTCTTACACCATTGGCGACTGCGCTACTACCTTGCAGAACAACAAACCACTCTAAGTTATGTGTCCATAACGTAATTTAACTTTGTTTACGGTTTATAACTAGTAGTCTGAGGAGGAGCGTTCCTCTTTCGAAATAGGACGTTGCACACGGATGTTTAACGTACAGTGCAGCGCGTGTAATGCTTGGGAATACGAAAGGATGTACAGAAATAGTTTTTGGTCCAGACGTCATCCTCCATGAACGGAATGTTTCGCCGTGGCCAGAAATTGAATCATTCCAGCCGCTGGCATGCTGCCAAGGATCTTGGGGAAAAAAGTTTACCTTTTAATGCAAGTGGTGTTGCATAGAGTCAGACAAAATTCAGTAAGCACACGTCATATTATCGTGAAATGCATAATTCAACGAATACAGTGTGTAGACTACTAGTGAAACGTAAATTACAATCCTGCCCCAAAAGACGTGTGCGTACGATGGGGTACAATTGTTTTCAATCAGGAGCTCAGTTCTTTCGCTGTGGTGTGCTGTGTTGCATGCACGTCATTTTGAGCCAAAGCTATTAGCTTATAGCATTACGACAAGGTTTGTTCATCCAAACTAAAAAAAAAACGGTACACAACCGAATATTCATTCCCGGTCACTAGTCTCTCATCTCAAAATACTCGTACCAGGGTTGTAAATGTTTTAAGGTATGCTACACATCATAATATGGTAAACAAACTACTTTATTTGTTATATTAGTAGGCAGAACATTATTACTTTATGAAATGAAAATTAAAACAACAGCAGACATGTTTTAATTTTCATACTCAACAGCAGAAGGCCCTATTAGCCATCTGCTACAAAGATGTACATACGAAGATCTTTATTTTGTTATCACAGTATAATCCTACACGACTTTCACAATTCAGGAAACCGATTATTTCGGGATATATGGATACGGCTTTATGTTGCGTCTTTTTCGGTCAGATGTCAAAAGCTTGTATTCTCCGTAACGCACCATGTTTAGTGTAATATTGGGAAAACTTCTTAGAATTTTTTTGTACGATGTAGTGCAATGAAAAGTAATTGTTGCACAGCTCATTTAAAGTGTAGCATGTCCGCATTAGTATATCAGAAGAGGAATTCCAATTCCTGATTTGAGTGGTCAGGTGGATGATCAGAATACCTGAAACGGATCTCGGAACTGGCTTCCACGTCTTATGAAACAGACGTTTAGAAAATGCAGTAACATAGTATGTTTAGACGATGGACAGAACAACTGTGGGACCCAGTGTGCAAGAGTGCCCTGTATGCAGTTCACAGAATTAGATTTGTGTAAATTTTTAAAACAACTGGACTCTGGTGTCATTCGTTTCTTTATCCTCTTTTTTGCGACTCTCCTGATACACAGAATTATCACGGAACGCTTTTTTCCGTCCGTTTTCGATTAAAACCAGTCCGAGTCTATTAATATTTCCTGGTGTTTCACCTGAGCAGAATTTCCATTTCAGGTAATCTGAAAAATGAATATTCCGCCTAGCACAATCTGCATTAAGCAGAACACTCAACGTTACACTATTCATGATGTTTACATTACAAGTAGTGCACAGGTAACTCAGTCCGCAGAGCGCAATATTCTCAGGGGAAATCAAAATGCAAAATCCGCCAGAGCGACCGCTCACGTTTCTTCTGACAACGTTCATTGAATTTCTTTTAAGAAAATATTGCTGCAACAAATTCCGACACATTCATCAAAAATATGAGACTACCAGAGGATGAAAGACAGGAAAATTTCTTACATTTCATTTCAGTTGTACCATTTGGTAAGATTACCACCGTAAATCTCAAATAACCTGCTTGTTAGCTTTCTAGAAAAAATAAACTGTAAATACTTTATGTCAGGCATTATGAGAATCTTCATGCCTCTAGCGTGATGTATACGATGCAATGAAATTACGGAAACGTCAGTGATGCACAGAATCTTGTTTTTATTTAAATGGCCGACGGTTTCGGACAATAGTCCATTATCCAGTCACCAACATAGGTACAACCATAATGAGTCTACGCTGGCCACGTTGCATGTGTGAGGGGCTAAGTGCAAGGTACTACTTGCAAACGACAGTGCAGTGCTGTATATGTTTTGCTGCACGCAGCATGGAATGCTGTATGCAAGGAATGCTTCACATCGCAACTCATGGAAGCAATGTGGCGGTGTACACGCATGATGGTAGCTCCCATATGGATGTGTTGATAATGGACTGAAGTCCGAAACTGGTCGCTGTTTAAACATAAACATACATCCTAGCAACTCTGCTGTTTTCGTAATGAGAATCTAAGAAAACGTGGGAAATAATCTGAGTTTCTTGACAGAGGAGCATGAAATTTCTCTGTTAGTACCTTGTTGAACAAAACTTTATGAACCCCTGAAAAGAGATTATATGATAAATATCAACAAACGTGAAACCAGTTTACTGAAATGTAGTCGAATTAAATCAGGCGAAGCTGAGGAAATTTGATTAGGAAATGAAAGAAGCACATGAGTTCAGCTATTTGTTCAGAAAAGTGATGGCCGATATGATGAACACGTAAAATGTGAGTTGCAACAACAAGAAAAGTATTTCTTTAAAAGAGAAATTTCTTATCAGTGAATATAAAGCTAAGTTTTAGGAAGTTTTTCTTTTCTGAAGGTGTTGGCCTGGAGTACAAACCTGTACATAAGTGAAACGTGGGTGATAAGCAGTTCAAACAAGGAGGCAACAGCAACTTTTGAGACGTAGCGCTACAAAAAGAATAAGATTAGATGTGTAGACCTAATAACTAACGAGGAGGTACTGAATAAAATAGGTGAAAACAGAAATTTACGGTTCTACTGTACTGGAAGAAGGTATTGGTTGAAAGGAAATTTCATCAACCTTCGAGGAATCGTCAGTTGGCTGATGGAGCGAGGCACGTAGGTAAAAGTAGCAGAAGGAGACCAAATATTGAATGCAGGAAGACATTGAAATGGATGTAGGATGCAATAGCTACGCAAAGATTGTGAGAGTCTCACAACGTGTTACAGCGTATCTACCGTATTTGGTCAAAAAATAAGCCAGAGCGGAAGTGAGTTGCAATACAGCAAGAGTGTTCTGCGTTGCGAAGCAAAACACGGCAGACAAGCGTCGAGAAGCAGAGTCAGCTGCGTGCCGTATAGCAACAGCCGACACTGCTGTACACTAGCGGAAGGATGGAAACCTTTCCTCATTTGTTCCACAAAAGTGGTTAGAGTAAATGCCTTAATCATTAAACAAACATATCTGGCGCATGAAAGTACTCAGCCATTCATACGTAAAATATTCTCGTCTCAGCTTCGGAGCCTACACCACGAGCCTGTGACACCCAGGGTGACATCGTATAGCGTAGTACAGAATCTGCTGGTCAACCATGGGATGGGGCAGCCTGCCGTGAGTCACCACTGGAGAAGATGGCCGCCTGCTCGCTGGAAAGAGGTCATGGGCACCTCCGTGGTGCTGTCGGCTACAGTGCATGCTGTCATCACGGTCACAGTCGAAGCTTTTGCTGACAACGGCATTCGAATGACGCCATGCTCTTGCGTAGTCGCCAGTGCACAGGCGTCTAATTTTCCCACGAGAGGCAAGTGCATGCTTCCATCAAGCTGTTCATGATGTACTTCGGCAGAGGGCTAGAATAAAGAAGTTAACCAAACAAATCTACTGTCACCCTGACGTCTTATTTCACTCTCAACGGATGAAACTCAAAGGATCATATAACACTGGTGTCAGATCAATGACGTTACCTTTTTAGAGCATCGGAACCTACAGCTTACGGTATGGTTAGTCCAGAAACTCTATCTTGGTCATGGAGAAAAGGTCTGACGCTCGTGCATTTTGTATAGTAGATTTTATTGCGAGAAGAGAACTTGTGGATTTGTCTAGTTTTAGAGATTATGGAAGTTACAGTTGGCTAGTGCCCGTTAGATGTGCAGAGTGTAACCTTGGGGGCTAGTCTGCACAACGTACAGAGTCAGTTCCAGTGAAATTGTATACACGCATTGATTAGGATCATAGGGCTAGGCAATGCTGGGAGTCAAGATGGCTCATGATTAGGCCTAAGAATTAAGTTAATGTACTTGGTTCTCAAAACGTGTGTTGTCAAAAACAAAGCTTCAACAGAACCAGAGACACAGTATGCTTATTGTTAGAAAATGTAGCACAATTAACAGCAGGTAATACAGAAATTCCTGGGTTGATAGAATCGCAATCCTCACAACAGGTGTAGATTTATCAGTCACAAGTTTAAATCCTCTTTTTTCTGGCAAGGAAACAGAGGATATGTGGTATATTTGAGAGACCTTGGAAATATGGCTGAGATGGAAGTTTGGTCTCATAAGGAATTATTCAGTGTTGTAATACTGAGTCTAATAGGTGAAGATAAGACTTACGTAGGGTATACAGAAGCTCTTAGCCACCATATTTGAAGAATTTCAGGAAGGTTCATTTAAGAGATATACGAAACGAAATAGTGCCCGACACTATACTGAGCAATTGCGTGTAATAAGTAAGAGAAATACGGAAACTGTAGTGCAATTTTCGGTTAGGATAAGGAACATTAATGAATGTACCTATGAATTGTAACAGGATGCTGCAGTAAATGAATGAAGCTGCACAGAGGGTGCTGGACACTTTTTTAAAAGTGTTGCATTCGGAAATGGATGTATATGACAGGCAGTCTGACAGATTTGCACACAGTAGTGCTGTTAGCTATAGAGTGTGAGGAGATCGATTTGTCCATTGTGATGCAGGGTAAACGTACAGTGTTCGCAGCAAGTAAAAAATGTTTCCGGTATGGACGAATGGGGTCTGTAAGGAGGGAGGTTCGCAATCCTCAGGGTCATGTGGGTAAAGTAAGAAGAAATAATAATTTTTTGAATTAGAGGGCTGGGGAAGAACAAGGAATTAACCTGGCGTGAGGTGGGTTAGGTATGTCATTTCCGAGGTGTTTTGAAGTGCTGATTATTGAATGTCATTGTTTCCACACAAATCTTGCTGTCACAGTAATGGAAGTAAGGTAGACGGGGTAAGATGAAGTGTTGAGTTTATTGTTGCCCCAGCGTCAGAGGGAGATACACGTCACACCCGACCTCGTAGACGGTGTTACATTTTTGAGCTGTTTGCAAGTTTATGAAATATATAGTTATTTATAGTAGTCTTTAATTTATTTTTAGGTTTTATATTTATCAAGATATCTTATGAAGAAAATCAACGACGGCTGCTTGAAGAAGTTTTAGAAAATTGTTCAAATGCTTGTTCCTGTGACTCTTAGAGTGAAGAAGAGATTGACAAAGTTTCCCAAGGAAGTGAAGAAAGTGATTCGGAGCAAGGAGATGTTTTGTATTATTCGGAAGAGCCAAAATCTGGGTTAGGGGCTCCTAGTCAGTAACCTGAGGTACGTGGGATTTTTTATACACGCAAAGACGGTACAAAATAGATGAATGACTGTCCTAGACAAAGCATTCGTATTCGTTCAGAGAATATTATTATCAATTCTCCTGGTGTAAAAGTTATTAGAAGATAATATCATTATGTTAATTCATCAGAGAAACTGTAATTTTGTTCGAATTTTGTGTGAAACGCTGTTAAACTTCTGAATCTTGTACTTTTTCTTAGAAAATATAGACACTTCATTATTTCACCCAAAAAAGGGTTTTATATCTTAAGTATAGTATTTTGCATAATCATCTTGTTTCATAGACACCATTATTGACATTCAAAATTTTGAAAAAAAGCACTTAATACACGATTATAGTATCAAAAATTTCTTATCAGAGTTTTGGGTGTCTCATACCAACCTCATAGTTGGTGTAACGACTTCTCACCTCATTCACGCCCGTTCCCAGTAAGACTGAATGCTACGAAATCCTACGCAGAGATGGACTGTGCATTAGAGAAATAGTAAGAAAAAAGGGTTGCAGGATATTATTAGGCACAGGGGCATATGTTTTGGTCACCCGTAATGATATGGTGGAACGAAAGCAATGGCACCCACCACATCACAGACTACATGGAATGGGGGATAAAGATTTCACTCCATTAGGATCGGTGGACATACACTTTTTCCTAGGTATTGTTCAATTTAAACGATGTGTGAAAATTGTGGCACATGTGAGTGAGGGCTGTGACATGGTTCTAAGATTCTATTTCTGATATCAGCTTTGTGTCTTAACTGATCTTCAGCAACATATGGTGAAACTTGATGGAAGAAACTTCCACTTACGTGAAGTGATTGCCAGCGTAGCGGTGTCGTAAGGGGAATCTGCAACGAAAGAGAAACTGATTAAAATGCGAATGACACAAAGACTTGATTCGCAATATTATGTACCTGAGGGTATACTGGGAAATCACTTTGGGTCAGTGTTGAGTCTAGCTTGTGTGTAGGATCTTTTGTGTGGTGAAACCGTTGGAAGAGAATGAAGTATTATATTACGTGGGTTGCATAGTTAAGAGAAGTATTGTACACTTATAACTAATAAAGAGTGAAAAGAAGGTACCTGTTTTCATAGATACCTTTAATGCAGAGGACATTAGATTAACAAAGGGGTAGTCAATCTTTAATACGGATATCCTAGAGGAAGAAGAATGGGATATGAGTGGTGTCAGCCATGAACGATCGCTGGACCCCATTGAAACTGAATTACGAGGAAATGCTAAACAATAGTGAACGGATGAAAAATTACTTTTGGAATTTAAGGATTTCTTTTTTCCATAAAGGCCATTACCATATGACGTATTAGACAGCACTGCATACCAATGGGAAATGAATCACAGAATATCTACGTACTTACAGCCAGTTTTGGAGCTACTTACCGATCAACAGCTGAAAGGTGGAATAACTGAAGAAATTAATAATCTGTGGGAGCCGGAATAATCAATGTGCCAAAAGAGACAAAGGCTGGCACACAAAAATGTAGGATCTGCTGTGATTACAGACATCTAAATGGTAAAGCCATAATGATTGCCTACCGTTTGCTAAACGTCATAGAAACATTGCATCTTTTAGGGTAATGCAAATATTTTTCAACAATGGATTTAAGGAGTTGCTACCAGCAGTAGAGGTTTCACCGCGCGATCAACACAAAACAGCTTTTTCACCATCCTAGGGGCACTACAAATTCAGAAGAATGCCATTCGGTTCGAAAATGCACCTACAACATCTGAGATTGTTACATGGAGTATTCAAAGATTTAAAACCATGTATCTCAATGACATAATGGTGTATGGTAGTGATATGGAACAGCGTTTTTCTATATGGAAGAAAATATTTGTTTAGCACTTTTTCAATTTCTAGGCGACAACACATATCGACACAGTTGTTAAAAAAGGGTACTAAATTTTTGTGGTCAGAAGCGTTCCAGCTGTCTTTAACGAGCTAAAAGATGCTTTAACATAGAGTCCAATACTGCTACCTCTACGTCCAGATTTTAATATAGAATTTGTTTTATCATGTGATGCATCAAATCACACACGTGGCTGTTTGTTGTCACAAGAGGTACAAGGCATAGAGTATCCATTAGTTTACGCATCAAAATAACTAAACACCGCAGAAAGAAATTATTCCGTAATAGAGAAAGAGATGTGACGCCCTACCTATTTGTACCATAAGAAGAACAGAGTAATAACAGATCATGCGGCACTAAAATTGTTGTTGAGGTTAAAGGATCCTTCTAGTAGGTTGACACGATGGATAGAGAGACTGAACTTTATTTTGAAATTATGCATAATTCTGGGAGGAAGATCGGAAATGCAGATGGCTTAAGTAGAAAAGTAGCAGTATTACATACTGGGGGTAATGAGCATAACTGCACAGGGAACGAATAACGAATGTAGGAAGTATTTTAAGCTGTCATAGTTTTGTATGCAGGGTGGGTTCTTATGCAGAGAAACCAAGTGGTGACCACCAGTGAAGCAGAGGAATAGAGTGCTACAAAAGGCTCATGATCACATATTGACAGGTCATGGAGATTGGACATTTACCAACAGACGAGAGGCGGAAAAGTACTGGTGGAGGAACAGGCAGGCGGCATTTACCAGTTTGATTGGAATTGCATACAGAGCATGCAGAGAGGGGATTTGTGTCGAACAAGAGTACCATTGTAGACTTTACTTCAAGCATGAGCAAGATTCGAATTTTTATGGACTGATGTTTCGGATCCACTTAAGAAGACATGTGCAGGGAATAAATACATGTTCAAATTATACATTAGCTTTATGTAGAAATGGTCGCAATACCAAACAAGCAAGCAGTAACAGTGGCACAAACGCTTTTAAAAAATTGGATACTTAAATTTGGAGTGCTTGAAACAAGAGTAACAGACCATGGAACGAACTTCATGTCCGATCTGTTCACGCCGCGCAGTGTAGCCGCGCGGTCTTAGACGTCTTGTCACGGTCCGCGCGGCTCCCCCCGTCGGAAGTGCGAGTCCTCCCTCGTGCATGGGTGTGTGTGTTGTCCTTAGTTTAAGTTAGATTAAGTAGTGCGTAAGATAGGGACCGATGGCCTGAGCAGTTTCGTCCCATAAGACCTTACCACAAACAACGAAAATTTTCCGATCTGTTCAAGGAATTGTGTAATTTACTGAATGCGATTAAGTTAAGGACTAGTCTTCCCATCCGCAACCCAGTGGAGATACTGAAAGAATGCGTAGGACAGTCGGAAATATGCTTGGAGAGTATATTGAGTCAGATCACACAAAGTGGGATGTCTATTTTAAGAATATCGTTTCCACCTACAACTCAAAACAGGACGTGAGTACAGGATTATGGCCAGATGCAGCAGCAAATGGTCGTAAAATTCCATCAGTCTTCGATATATTAAACGAAGAAAGGGAGGGCAGGAGTACCTATTAAATAATTTGCCTGAGTGATTAGGGACATTTGGAACAGAGTACATACGGCAAATACACAAGCACAGGAGAAACAGGAAGAAGCAGCCGGCTTTACAGTAAGAATGCCACAGGTTAGTCACCTGATGATGCTATCAGCTTCATATACGCCAAAGGGAATGACAAAGAACTTTTTACAGAGCATCAAAGGCCATACGAAGAGATAGAAAATAAGTCGCCAGTAAATGTTATGATTCAGTTGCCAACAAGAACGACAATTGTGCATGCAAGGCGACTAAAACCTTTTCATGGGACTGCGGAAGTTATTCCAAGGGTAGGACTCGTGGGCCTTTGGAGATCTTCGACTCTTTGAGACGTCATATTGTTCCTCCTTTTGCATCCATTTCATCCATTTCGTGAATTTTCAAGCGTATTTGGGTGTATTTTTGCGAAAATTTTCGAACATAATTCTACGTTATTTACATAATTTGTCGGATTTTTTCCACCACCATGGATATTTGATCCTTCCGTTTGTGTCAGTACAGAAAAGTTTCCTTGTCTCTCGCTAGAATCCAGTCCCACATACTGTTCCTGCGTTGTTGATTTGCTCATGGAATCCCCCTAACGGCCTTACTACAAAATGACCATTCTCTGGCTACCACCCCTCTTTCCACAATGACCCCCATCAGTTCATATTCCGTAAAACCATATCAACCAAGATGAAACCTCCCTGCAGCAGCTTCCCTTCATCCTCAAACTTCTAATATGCAATCCCAAATTCCTTAATCCCATAACATACATTGAAACTCTCGCACTGCAAGGAACTAGAGCAACATGCACAAAGCCACCTCAAACACCTCTCCACCCTGCTCACTTAATATTCACGCCTTGGAGCACCACTGCCCACCACCTCGACAACAACATCCAAACCTCCCCCACATCCCCTCACAGCCGACAAACACAGTCTTCCGAACCTACTAATCCCACCCTTAAAACCTCAGTCTCACCACGATGCAGAATCCAAAACCTAAACAGACCCGTAACACAGTCATGAAACTTTCCTACAGAAGCACTTGACTCACAAAAATATCAGTCCTTTCCAAAGGCCTCAAGTTTTTGCGTCACTACCAAATTAAGTAATGCAGGACATGTTAAAAACCATCTCTCCTTCTCCCAGTCCCTACAGTGACAACATTTCTGCCCCACCTACCCTACCAGTCAGACTCAACCAGAGATCAATACTGAACCCTGTGTAATTAAGTTCACTCCTCGATCGAACAGCAATCCACCCCCACACCCCCAATTCACCCCCTGTTAAGATTCCAGAATTTCTTAACCTCAAACCTTATTTCATGTTCATTCCCCAAATCCCTCAACATGCAACCTAACTTTACTTCCGCAGAAAGAACCGCAGTCCAACAGCTAAAAACTGATCCTGACCGCTATTCATGCATTCTTACAGAATTAACATTGCAATTTATTTAGTTTATGACATGTGAATATCTGTATGGCTACTCATGCATGTAACAATAAATAAGGAGTGTGATCTTAAGCTTTCCTTGAGAATCGACTGTTTGTACATTTCTCAGGTGTCCAACCAGATGCAATCGACTTTATTGCACCATATTTCGGCAGTGTACCTCGCCGACATCTTCATGTGATACCTGTAGAATAAGCGTCTTGCAGCATTGTCGGTATTTTTTTTCTCAAGAAGTACCTCAGGGCTTTGTCTGTATGACTTGCAGTATGGCTGAATCATTGATTGAAGATGGCTTTTGTTCTGGTGTTTACGCAACTGTGTACCTGTACTTGTTATTAGCTAAATTGTCTGATTAGTGCAGAGATAATTTATCTGAAGTGTCGGGTGTTGTGTGCCTGACTAATGGATAAGACGATGGGTTGAAGCTGCAATCCTCTAACAGAGTGTGTCTGACTTTCTATTGATGCATGTCAGCATCGACAGTTCGCCTACAAAAGTCTGTAATGTGCTTGTTGGGTTTGTATGGGTCTGCGTCAGCCATGGTAAAGGAGGGTCCTGTTTTTCAATGTCTGAAGTTTGTGCAGATGGCTATCTGCCATCATCTGCAAAATTTCGGACCCATTTTATAACGTTGGGAAGGTGACAGCATTGTATAGTTTTAATTTTGTTCCAATTGTCAGCAACCCCCTCACCTCGCCCTCATGCTCGTGGAGAACAGCCCCTACTGTAGGCGCTATTTGTGAATTTGACGAATGTCAGTTATTTGTCTAGCTTACGTAGACTATTGACTGTTCCACTAGATGTTTCTGCCGTGTAGGGAAATCTACCTTCTTGGGAGATTAACTTTCTGGTGAACATGACAGCTACTGGAACTATTTTAATTGTCCAGATTTTGGCCCTTCAACGATTTCATTTAGGTAGCTTCCTAGCGCTGAATCTGAGACAGCAACTACTTTTGTAAACAACCGTGTCGTCAGCGTACCATACTAGCTATTTTCTGCCAGTTGTGGCACATCTTTTGTATACAGTGAGTATAGTGTGAGATCCAGAAACGAGGCCTGTGGGCCCTGGCCACGGCATCCCTGATCGTACTAACAAATTTGAAGCAACTAACTGAGTATTTCCTCCCCGCCAGGAACGAGTCAGACATGTGCATTATGTGGCCTGGACTGTCTAACTGGGATAACTAGAAAATGAAGCCATCATTTCGGACTTGATGGAACGCTTCTCCGATGTCGAGAAGTACAGCTCCTGGGCCGTTTCCTATCCCTCGTCTTGCATATGTGTTCTACCAGATGCAGAGATCGATCGATCACACTGTGTTTGGGACGGAGGCCAAACTGCTCAGGGGTGATTACATTGTTTCCACTCAGGAATTATTAAGGTTTCTGTCGATAAGGCACTCCAGTACTTTCCCTAGGATGCACAAACATGAAATGGGTCTGTAGCATTGGGGAAGGATGGGGTTTGGGTTACAACCTGAGCAGTTCTCTAAGTGGTTGGAAAGCAGGTAAGGGAGCGGAATTAGTTGAATATGGAAGTGAGGTATGTGACTGCAACAGGGGGAAGGTGTTTTAGGTAAGGGACACGGTCCTTCTCAGGGCCAGGCACGTGCATGGCCGCTCTTGCCTCACTGACCCACTGATCCTATTATTATTCCTTCCGCCAATCACCCTCGTCATCTTGAACGACGTGAGTCGAAACTGTCACACTGGCGATGTTACCAATATTTCTTTCCTCTGCTCTTCTCCATATACGAATCCATTTTCTTTTCGGAGTGGCCTTTCTACCCAGGTAGTTGCATTCAGAGCTTTCGTAACATTCTACTCTTGGATCATGTAATGCTCGGCGCCTCTGCGCTTTTCTTCCCAACTGAGGCCCGTGTCCTCTTGTAACGTACTCTTTTCCTGGGCTTCTAGCCGCCTAAGTAGGCGACGATCTGCGGGAGCGCGATGTGTCTGCCAATCCCCCCTCACGCTCTGCCTATCATTTCCCTAGCACCAGGTCTTGTAGTCAGACTGCGCCTGTCCCTCGAGTACAGTCTGGAGGACTTTTGTTACATACTCGACAGACGAATCCAATTCTCTTCCGTTCCGTATTTGCGGTATTCGTGAGACTGAAAGGTTTTCTGGGTAGTGCCATAGGCCTCCCAGCTTAAAATAAGTCCGCGTTCTATAAGAAACCAACCAAAGAAGTGACTTTTGAAAACCGGCCTATTTCTGCGCGGACTGCAGTGGGCATCCCTCAAAATTTTTGACACCATTGTACTCAAGTTTAGCTCTGTGAATAGCGACTTAATCTCTCTGTATTCCTTCAGCGGACAGGTGAGATCCCTGACAGTGACTAATGTCTCTGGTGCGGCTTCTGGAGCAATCTGGGGTGTCTCTGGTGTGGCAATTTGAGCTATACTGGCAGCTTCGTCTCTACTTGTGGGCGCATGCGGTGCTGGGGATCCAGTAGTGGGGGTGGACTTGCTTCTGGGATCGCTGGAGGGGATATGTTGGTAGTGGAACTGGAGGGAACAGTCCACGGACCGACTTGGCCGCAGTCCCGGAAACTGCGGCATTGCCAGGTTTCCGCTCCCTTTGGCGTTGCAGTAGTCTTTGGTAGACTTTCAGAGTCAGTAATTCGTCAGGCGGGGGCTTTGCAATTCATGCATGTGAGGGTATCTGTCGACCATTTCTCTCAAAGACTGGTGAGGTGAGGACCTACGCATTTCACGTATCGTTGTTGTAACTCACAGTGTTTGTTAGTGTGGCTGAAACGTTGGCACCGTTAACACTGGCCTGGAGCTTGAGATTTGTTGTACTTCTCTACAGTTACCCAGAAACTGAGTAGATACCAGAGTTTGAATACTCTTTTCGCGACCTCGTTATTTTCTAGGAGCGTTAAGAGATTTGTCTCCTTTATTCGGCCATCTGTCCCGTCGCCCGATTTTGAAAACTGTTGACTGAGGATACCAGAAAGTCTTCATCTAACAACTCCCTCCTACAACTCCCTCCCACCATCTGCGCGTTCTTCGTGTACCAGACGCTTCAGAACCATCCATAAGGCTTGTTGCAGCTGCACAGAGTACGCATGGAAGTGTATCTTTTATGAGATTGTAATCTGCTACCACCTCGTCCGTATTTTCGTCGTTTTTGGCCGGTATACCACCTTGAGTTTTCTCTCTAACTTTCCCTGTAGCTCCTTTAGCAGAACAGAACTGCCCCTACATAGGTAGGCAAAGACAGGCAGAGCCCACTCCTGTTTTCGCATGACTATCTATATGTGACTGCTTCCTTCCGCGTCTGCTTCTTACAGGATGGTACGTTTGCAGGCCCTTGCTCTTCGTCTGCCTCACCTCTCCCTTGTGACTCCCTATCAGCGTTTGTATTCTGACTTCTTATGCTAGTCCGAGACCGAACATTAACTGCTCTCGTACCGACGCTGGCCTATGGCAGTCTCTGCGTTTAAATGCTGTATGCGCGGCCTTACTCTGGTTTCAGGCACTCGTGCGAATAACGCACAATGGTCTGATTTTCAGGAGTCCCTCGAAGCATTCGCCGTAACCATGCAGGTCGTCTGAGTTTCTGTGGCACCAACATGGGACATTGGTTGACGCTTGGTTCCTACCTCCATAATTCAGGTATCTACATCACAGCCAGCCCTGAACCTCAAGAAACGCGTGTCACTATGTACTGCAACAGGCCCTGGCTTGTTAAAACCAAACGCCTGGAGCAGGAGCAGGGAGGATGACCCGGAGCGGCAAGAAAAGTGAGAAGCGAGACAACGACGACTCAAGAAGCCAGCGCCACAATTTCGCCATTTTCACCCGCAGCCTCTGCACTCGCCAGTGTACTGGCGAGGGGTAACTCTACACACTCAAAATGCGAATCTGTCAAGGTGAAACTTGGTTCCAGTGCAACTCGAAGCACGACAATTTTGCTTGAACCAACACTTCGGAAGGAGAGACAGCCCTAAGAGGGCATTACGATCGAGTGCGAGCTCCGTAACACGTGCGCTCCACTCGACAGTCGCTCCACATCCAATCCCACTCCCTTCCCCAACACCACTCCACCCTACGTGTCACGGGAAGAGATGGGAAAGTGGTGAGGAGAGATAACTGCACAAAGGAAATGGGATGTAGGAAGAATTACAAGATGTTTCGAGACAGGAAGCCTTTGTTCCAGGCAAGCATACGATCGTGCGGCTAGGCAAGTGCATATGCATGTTTGTCCACGTGCGCCCTCGGAAGGAAGCAAATTCATGCATGTGCTTCGCTGAAATGACTTTGTAATTAAACATAGTTTTGTTCAGTGATATATATATATATATATATATATATATATATATATATATATATATATATATATATACTTTTCTCAGAGGATTTTCTTACATTGCAAGACTGCTAGTCCCTGCGGCAGCTTGCAGCCTGCTTTGCGACAGGAAAATTGAGGGCCTATGCTCTGGGCTTTAGAAGTTGGTTTCATTGTCTATATACTCACCCATGGCACATGCATTCATAGCAGCACTAGTCCAGTGCAGGACTAGTGGCTGTGGCAAGGTCAGGAGACTCTTTACAGAGGTGATAGAGAGGACATCGTTGTGGTGGTGCTGCTATGTGGTGGTGACGTCACCGACCTCATACAGTGCTGAAGTGTTGCATGCCTGGCATATTTTGGTTGTTGTATGTAAAGAGCATACCTATAAGTTTACAGTCCCAGCCCAATCGTTGTGGCAGCAGCGCAGGAGTGGGGTATATATATATATATATATATATATATATATATATATATATATATATATATATGTGTGTGTGTGTGTGAGAGAGAGAGAGAGAAAGAGAGAGAGAGAGCATTGGTGGGTGGATGTATGGATTTGCATGTGTAGAAATACCCTCATTTGGATTGCTCACGATATTTACAAGTTATCAATAATGCAATGATGTTAGCCTCTTGTTGGGCGACTTGACAGTGATATTGTTTTTAATTTACTAACAATGAAATGATCAGTTCGCTGCAGTGTAACTGAGATCCGATGTGTAGCTCAGAGCGTACTTTTTACACTGTGATAATTGTTTAATGTAGGGTATCAGAGTGCTTATTAAAGTATCACACTGTTTTAATTATTTAACACGGTACATTTATGTATTTTGCTTATATCTAAATTCACAGCCAAGTCAGTGGTATGTTTACATTACAGTCATAGAACTAAAAGCATGTGGTCATTAATTTGACCGTAAATAAAGATTACTAAGTGGATAGGTCAGTGGTTTGTTTTTATTAGGCTTACAAATTACAGTAGTTTGTTTACATAAGACTACTAGGCCCAGTGGCCAATTTGCTTATGTAACGAGAAGAATGGACCAATTCATATGATATGCTCGCTCTCTGACTTGCAGAAGTGTGGTGTGGTTTGTAGGCTTCAATAGCCAATGCCATGTCTTGTTTCAGCTGCTTACTCCCTTTCTTTGCTCTTTGCTGCCTCGTGTGATTGAAGAGCGTTCCGATGTTGGCGTGGGACGCTATGAGGGATAGAGATGGGTGATGTTTCCTTGAGGGTGGTGACGACTTAAAAGGAACACGGAAGTGTTTAAAAAAATGGTTCAAATGGCTCTCAGCACTATGGGACTTAACATCTGCGGTGATCAGTCCCCTAGTCTTAGAACTACTTAAACCTAATTAACCTGAGGACATCACACACATCCATGCCCGACGCAGGATTCTAACCTGAGACCATAGCGGTCGCGCGGTTCCAGACTGAAGCGCCTAGAACCGCTCGTCCACTCCGTCCGGCTGAAGTGTTTCCACCTCAGGTAGTGACTGCAACTACATCACTGTTAGCCTACACAAGTAAAGGAGTTACTGCCTCATTCATGGACACTTAGGAGACTAGACTTACAGGTGAATGCAAAATTTATATATATTAATGGCAAACGGTTTAAACCATTTCATGCATTGTGATACATCGATAAGAATGTCCATCCCCGGTAGCTGAGTGGTCAGTGCGACAGAATGTCAATCCTAATTGCCCGGGTGCGATTCCCGGCTGAGTCGAAGATTTTCTTTGCTCAGGGACTAGCTGCTGTGTTATCCTGATCATCATCATTCCATCCCCATCGACGCGCAAGTCGCCGAAGTGGCGTCAAATCGAGAGACTGGCACCCGGCTAACGGCCTACCCGACGGGAGGCCCTAGTCACGAGACATTTTTTTATCGATAAGAATCGCATAGAATGTAACAGGAAACTCCAGAAATTGCGACTGTTACACAAGCAATCCGACGTTAGTGCAGTGCACTGAAACTTAAGTGAAAAGATCCGTGGAATAAGCACATTTCATTAGCGGGACCATCAAGCACTTCTAAATACCAACAACATTCGCACAGGTCATTGACGGTACGAAGAAACAGGATGTCTGTGCAAAGGGAAAAGTATCATTAGGTCACTTTTTTGTAATGGGACATGAATGGGAGTCGCCAATGGTTAAAGGGCTCTGTACAATGTAACAAAAAAAATTGTACGGTCCTCTTTTCTTCAATGAGCTAAACAAACATTCATCTGGGCGCACTTTAGTAACGGCTGACACCACAGCCTCATACGGACTCCACACATCACATCATTCAGCAAGATGGGGCACCGCCACATTGGGATATGGAAGTTCTCCCACTTAAAAGCAACATCTTCCAAATCGTTGATCGGCGTACTGGCGATACCATAGGTCTCTAGATTTCCTACCGTCGGTTTTGCTCGTAAGATATTATGTGAAATACATTGCAAATTCCAGAATTCAAAATACGCATTTGTAACACACTCGCGTCTTTGCTACGTTTTAAAATGTCTTCTCCTTCTGCTTCTTCTTCTTCTTCTTCTTCATCCTGCATGAGGACAAGGCCATTCTCCCTGTTCATACTGTTAGGACGTTGATTATTTTAATAGCCTCTCTTATGTTTCATTGCTGCATCCAGGGCAGCCGAGCAAGAACGCGAGATTCCAGAAAATTGGTAGAAGAGCTGTATTCCTGGTGGTGTTCAGCTACAGCTGACGTCTTGTTGTGTCGCAAGCTCCTTATGGCCAGGCTGCCAGCGATCTCAGTCCGGCGGACAACGTCTGTCGATTTGCTGTTACCTACGAATCACAAATGAGAGTGGCCTACCAATCATTTACTACAGTAACACAGGCAATAGCCTATCGTGCAGCCATTCTCTCCACAGCAGCCTCTTTTCAAATTCTCCATTGATACCGCACATACGTGACTTCGGTTACCACGAGGTAACCATAGTAGACAATATATAGTCAGAATGCAAAAGTCATGGGATGCCTCCTAATATTGTGTTGGACCTCCTTTCGCCCGACGTAATGCATGGACTCAAGAAGTCGTTGGAAGTCCCTTGCTGAAATATTGATCCATTACCTCTATAGCGATCCACAACTGCGCAATAGTGCATGATCTGACCTCTCTATTATGTCCTCAAAATTTTCGATGAGTTTCGCGTCCGACGATGTGAGGTGCCAAACCATTCGCTCGAATTGATCAGAGTGTTCTCCTAGCCAATTGCGGGCAACTGTGGCTCGGTTAAATGGTGTCTTGTCGTCCATAAAAATTCCATCGTTATTTGGGAACATGAAGCCTGTGAATGGCTGTAAACAGTCTCCAAGTAGCCCGACACAACTGCTTTGTCAGTGATAGGTTCAGTTGAACCAGAGGAGCCAGTCCATCCAATGTAAGCACAGGCCACACAGCTCACACAGTGCCATGTTGACAACGTGAGTCCACGGCTTTGTGATTCTGCGCCACACTCGAACCTTATCCTAAGTGAAATCTGGACTCATCTCACCAGGCCACGATTTGCCTGTCGCCTTGGGTCCAACTTAGAGTCGCTGCAGGCGATATCGAGCAGTTAGCGAAGGCTGTCACCACGGTCGTCTGTCGCCATAACCCACTAAACCCAAATATTGCAGCACTGTCCTTAGGGGTAGGTTCGTCGCACGTCTTGCAATGATTTCTGCCATTCTTTCAAGCAGTGTTGCTTGTCTGACAACTTTAGGTAAAATGCTGCTGTTCTCTGTTGTCCGTGATGGCTGTCGACCACTGCGTTGTCCATAGTGAGAGGTAATAGCTGAAATCTGGTATTCTCGACGCACCCTTGACACTGTGAATCGTGGAATATTGATTTCTCTAACAATTTCCGAAACAGTGTCCGATGCGTCTAGCTCCAGTTACCAATCGGCGTTCAAAACTTGTTACTTCTTGTCGTGCGACCATAATGACGTCGGAAGCCTTTCCACATGAATCACCTGAGTACAAATGACGGCTTCGCCAATGTTCTGCCCTCTCAACCTTGTGTACGCTATACTACCGTCATCTGTACATGTGGATATCGCTATCCCATGACTTTCGGCATCTCAGTATATATGGTATCCAGCAGTTAACCGTTCTGAACGGGACAACTACAAGTCGATCGACCTGTCGGCGGTTTAGACGCATCAGTGTCTCATAATGACGTGGTCTTATATCATAAGTTATATTTCCCAAAATGAGGGCCTATAATATAATATTCAGTGTCCCTTGGTAAGTCAGTATGCAACGAGACCAATATGGCTGCCCGTGCGTCTCGCTATTGACACTGTGATTTAGAAGAATCTATCAAAATTAGACTGACAGACAACATTATAGAGACAATGGTTACGCGTTAAGTAATGTTTGGAATATGATATGCCGTGTCTGCCAAACGCTCACCATCACTGCGCTATACTTACATTGCGCTAGGAGACACCATAGTATAAAAGGGCCGCCATTGACCGTTCAGTTCCGGTGAGATTAGGATCATAATTCTCACCTGGAGGTGGCGGCTAGATGAACCACGGAAACATGGAGCACTGATGATTGCGTCCTGCAGACCGTGAGAATGTCTTCTAAGTGGTGCAACTATGTAGTAATGGAGGTGGGCACTGTCGGATGATACGCTGCTTGTGTGGAAAATTTTTATGGAATCTGCCCTGGCACCTAGCGTATCCTATATTTCCTTCTCAGTTATATATCAACATCTGCAACAAAGCTCTTTTATTGAAGAAAAGTTTCTTCACATGTACCGTTCTACTTCCGATATCTGAACCGAACCAAGTACCGCAAAGCTACAGTTTTGATTTAAAGTGTTCTCTATCATAAGCAGGTTGTTGCTCTTAGTTTGAAATCTTCGTCATAAGGTGTAGTTTGAGAACAGCACCCATTACAGAATCAGCAGGACGGATACAAGACGATATTTTATGGTCACTACATTGTCAACCAAATAGAAATATACCTCTAATCAGGTGTACAGGTGTAACATGTGTACGTGCCGATATTTTTATATTTGCTGCCTTAATTTGTACACATATCAGTCAGTTGGCTGTTTTTCCTCTACGTCAGTCATCCCACAAACACGTCACAAACCTTATGATCTGATGTTTTCGGTACAGTCGCAGCTGCACCACTAAGAGGACTAAGCCTGCGAGTAGAGACTAATCGTTTAGCGTCCACGCGTCCACACTTCAACAACAGACTTGCTGCCTAGAGGAACTGCTTGGAAATAGTGTCTAACACAAAAACATACGATCCATAATACCTGGGTAAACGACGTTAATACTGATGTAATGTTGTAAAGTACACCGTCCTCTGTCACCAACAGAAATATCTGCAACGAAATCCGATACACCCTATATAGCAAGGAGACGACCTACCGAGCAAATCTCGTCTCAAAATGAGGAAAGTCGACTCTGTGAAATGGAAATGTGAAATGTAGTAGAAACGAAATTATGTGTCCATTGTTTGAAACAGATCAGGAAATTACATGATGTTCTTTCTCATATTATTCAAGTTTTGTATTGTGTGACCACACCTCCTTTACAAACGTTGTTTTGAATACCTAAAGAAATCCGTTAAATCCTTGTAAAATCAGCCGCTTAGAATTCAATTTCTCCGCGAATGCTCCTCGTAATTATGTTATCTGCTGTAATGTTCATCTCGTAGGCAAGCTTTAATTTTTCGCGAGCACTGACCTTCATTCAGCAGCTTGGATCTGACGTTCTCCACTTTCTTTTAATTGTGTTTATGTTGTATGCAGTGACGTTCATCTTGTCAGCAAGCTCGCATCTTTCCGGAACACAAATTTGCTACCTCATTTACAGTTGTTCAAATGTTCTAATGTGCCGAGGTCATCGTTCCCTACAGTTACACATTAGTTAAACTACCGTAAACTAACTTATGATAAGAACAACATACACATCCATGCTCGAGGGAGGACTGGAACCACCGACAGGAGGGGCCGCGCAATCAGTGTTATGGCGCCTGAGACCGCGCGTCCGCTCCGTGCGGCCATTCACAGTTGTCATAAGAACAGCGGCATTCCTAATTAGCGTGCCGAAGACGTCACCGTTGCTGAGTTCTGCTGGCCCTTTACGCACCATGACGTCACCACCCCCTGCCACTTAGTTTTCTCCGTCGTAGCTCGAGCCTACGCGACCTGGAAGTTGCTAATTAATTCCTAGTGTGTTCCGAGTCGGTGAAGAGACAATCAAATTCTGGGACAGTTCGCCGCTGTTCGCTGGGACGAAAGCGTGCGCCGAATTGACGGGCAGGCACGGCAATAACAAAGACGGCCAATTACGATGTGTAACGTTAATTAATAACGGAATGGCAATCGTCACGCTACGGAAAAGGCAGACTTTTCGAGAAGGCGAAGAGTAATGAATAAGGAAAAGATGTAAGGACGAAGAGCAAGAAGAAGACACCGTCGAGTTACCCACCATTTGCTGCTGCGCGACTGCTGCTAGCTACTAGCCAGGATTGGCCCTCATCAATGACTCGCGTCCAGCGCTAATAAAGGCAGGCAGACTAATGGCGTTCCGTAAGGCCAATTTTGTAATGTCTGTTTAAAGCTCTCTACGACGCCACTGGCTTTTCAGACTCGAACTCAATGTAATGTTTACAGATCATGGAGGTTATGTGTCTATACTAATAGTTTACGTAGCTAAATGCGGATTCGACTCAAGATACGCTCTGAAAAACTGAAAAGCTTCAACTAAGCTACGTGTTATGGCTCTCTTGATAATTAACGAATACGAATATGCTTGAGAAACCGTGGCAATCATCGTATAACAGCAGTTTCCTTGGTGGACTGTAGAATGTATCTACTCGTGGTTTACCGGCAGCGTCATTCATTAATAATGAAAATCTCTGTAAATCTAACTTTATACAGATGGTTTTGGGACCTCGGCTGTTCACTACAAAATTTCGAATCAAAACACATTCAGGAATTTAAGTTACCAGTTGTCATTTTATTTGAGCAACCATGTTGAGTGATACGTTACAACATCTTCAGGCTGCCTGACCGAATCGAGTCCGAAAGTTATGATCGAAGGGATCTGTGTGTCAAAAGTCTGCGGACACCACTTACTGAATGCTGGCCCCTAGTTTGACTGTACCAGAGGCGAGGTTCTTCCTACACGTGAGTCAGGGGCCCGGCAGATGGCGTAATGTATTGCTGAAACTTGTTGCTCAAATAAAATCACAACTGGAAATTTACACTACTGAAGGTATTTTAGTTCGATAGTTTAGTAATGAAAATGTTTTGAATCCAGGAGAGACTGACTAAATTTAGAATAAAGATCATCGGTAGTAGTTGCCAATGATCGTCTCTCTCATCCAAATGTTTTGTCAAAGAAGGCGACGAAGAGAGTTGAGTTTCAGGTCAATCACTTGTTCTTGGGGAGAGAAATTGGCCTTTAAAGGTGGAAGGATTAGCAGTTCAGGAGGATTCAGAAGGCAATGGTAGCCACTGTATTGAAGAAACATAGCTCGTTTTCACCGTTCACGTCGTATGTAACTGAGAGTGTGTCGTAATGATCTCTAAATTGCCCAATGATTCCAGGCTAGACCCCATTCAGACCACCGACCGGAGCTGTCAAGGGGGAGGTAACCATAAGAAAAATATTTATTAACCAACGAAAGGATAACACTCTTCTAGTCGGAGAGTGAAATATCAGAAGTCTGAACGTGGCAGGAAAGCTAGGAAATGTGAGAACAGAAAGGCGGAGGGTCCTTAGAAAGTGAAATCGAAAGAAGATAAGGATTACCGATCTGGCGAGTACAGATTAGCATCAGCAACAGCAAAAAATGGAGCAACAGGAAAAAGATTCGTTATGAATAGGAAGATAGGGAAGAGAGAGACTTATGGTGAATAGCTCAGTGAAATACAGATGAATGGAAATGAAAGTTATTAGATAATTATGAGTTTCACTTTCGAAAATGTAGCGATACAGACACACAGCTATAGGATATCCCTTAATAATTGAAGAAAGGCTTTAAATGAATCAAAACGCGTTCTTAGGATTTGTCGACCTAAAGTTAGCGTACGACACTGTGAAATGACACAAGATGTTCGAAGTTTTGGAAAGACTCGTAGAAAACTTCAGGAAAGACATGAATACTGTATAAAATATATTGGAGAACCAAGAAGGAGCTACAAGACTCGAAGACCAAGAAGTACGTGGTCACATCAGAACGGATGTAAGACAGGGATGTGGTCTTTCGCTACTGTTCAGTCCATACATCGAAGAAGCAATGACGGCAAGTAAAAGCACCGGTGCTCTGCTGCAGAGTCGGTGGGGTGGGGGAAAGTGAGGGAGGCAGACACAGCGTCGTTGTGGCCGTGGTAGGAGAGGGAAGTGTTGTGGCAGCGTTCAGAGAGGCGAGAGTCGTGTTGTTCAACTGGTCTGGGCAAATCACCACGTGACAAGTGGCATACGGGTATCAAAACAATTAATAATAACAATAGTAATCATAATAATGCCAATTTTGTGTACAGAGTGAAAGACCAGTTTTATTGTGACCTTTATTTTGAAATAATTTACAATATTATTTGTTTATCTTTGGCATCGCTTTAACTTCACTAATTTTCCAACATTTGTAAGAATTGTTTAGGCAGTTGCAATTCGAAGCCTAGCTTCCAACGAAGCTTCAGACAAATGTAACCTTGTTTTTGTTTTGTTAATATTCATAACTGGAAACATTTGTTCACAAACGAACGTTGTTCCGAGCATAGCAATACATTTCTGGGCATGGGCATGGACCCTCCAGAATTCTTGTTGATCCATGGCATTGTAGCATGAAATCAAATCACCATTGTATTGGTAGTAGCGGTCTGTCAAAATTGAATCGCATTGTAGTTTTATCAGCTTAACTCGGAGACTTGACGGGGCATCATCTGGGCGCACCGAAAACAAGCGTTATACCAGCTTTTAGTGCAGGTTTTACTTGTTTTATTTTTTCAAACCTATCTTCAAATTCCTTATGCAATGACTGTAACGCTTTTGTTTCAAATGGTTCAAATGGCTCTGAGCACTATGGGACTTAACTTCTGAGGTCATCAGTCCCCTAGAACTTAGGACTACTTAAACCTAACTAACCTAAGGACATCACACACATCCATGCCCGAGATAGGATTCGAACCTGCGACCGTAGCGGTCGCACCATTCCAGACTGTAGCGCCTAGAACCGCTCGGCCACTCCGGCTGGCCACGCTTTTGTTTACTCATTGATGTGTTTGTAAGTAGGATTTTAGAGAGAGAAAATAGTCCAAGTTTTCTCCTTGAATCCGACTTTTAAAAAGCAAAAACCTTCAATACTCTGAAGCATTGTAGTGATTAACTTATTTTTCCTTTCATCGAGACATTTAAAACATGTAACCACCCCATGACGTCTTTCAAGACAGCGAGGTCAGATATCAGTTGCTCAAGATCCAAATCTGACTGTGGAGAACATTTCTTATGAGCGAACAAAGCTATTTCTTATGTTAATTCTAAACAGACTGTGAGCACTTTTGAGGAATTTAACTATCGTGTGGCACAATAGAAAGGAATGTCTTTTACAATTTATTCGATATCCTCCAAAAGTCCTCTAAAGTCCAGATCATTCAAGCCGTGCTTTCCACAAAAATTCACAATTTTTAGAACTTTATCCATTGTGCACCTAAGCTTGTGGAAAAAGTTTTGCACATAACTGTTCTTGATGTAAAAGGAAGTGTATTGCCAAAATCTGGGGAAGTCCAGCGTTGCACACTTATTTTTCATACTGCTACAAAACCTACCCCTTCCGACAACATTCCAGGTACTCCACCACTTGTAAAGGTGAACAGGCAGTCGAGTAACAACCGCATATCGTCCAAATCCTCCTCTACAGCCAGGAAAATATCTTCCCCGGTTGTGGTACTTTTCAGAGTAATAACATCCAACAGTTCCTCGGTAACAGTGAAATCTTTCTCGGTACCCCTTACGAAACATGCGATTCGAGCTAGCCGCGATTGTCAGTGTTCTCATCGAGGAGAATCGAGTGCTCTGCGAAGTTCTGACATTTATTGCGCAACTGCTCCTCTAATTCCGCAACAATTTCTTGCACTCTTCAAGGAATTGTATGTTCAGACCAGCTAAACATTGCAAAGTGGGCCACTACAGACGGACATATTACCTCCGAATGCTCTCCAAACACCCTTTTGCACATTGGCCGTCCGTAAAAGGTCTTCCACTTTTTGCAATTTTCAGTGTAACAATGTAGCTTGCTCGAACTGCGTTTTCAGATATGCAGTTCAATCAGATGTTTGCGGGACAAAGACAGGAATAATCAACTTTTAAGTCTTACCACACAAAACAGTCCCATAATTTAGTTTAACAACAATACCTAAAGAGATATAGGGCAATTTTCTATAGAGGTGGACACAAAAAAAATTATATTTTAGTCTTTCTTTTAGAACGAGCAGTATACAGAAGTCTTACCTCTTCAGATTGTGTCAATTCTGATTTTACTTTAGTAATCAGTTCGCTCCTATCTCGTCCTACATTTTTCCCTCGTGTTTTGAGGGACGTTTATTTTCATAGTGACGGCGCATTGTCGATGCTTCTATATTTACGGTGGAGTGGCATATTAAGCACAGTGTTTCCCCATGGGACTTTACAAACAAATGCGAATCTTCCCGTTGAGCATTGAAAATGGTACACCTAAATCGGTACCTTTTTTGCACATGCTGAACGCTCGCAGGACAGATTAATAATGTCCGATTTGAAGAGATTTCGAACGGGTACTTCAGCTCACTGGACGACGCGAGAGCGAGCGCTGTCTCTGTGACACACGTGCTGCTAACGCCACCACACGGGAGGAAAGTGTGGAGGCTGTGGAGAAGCACGGCGCAGATCCGGTGCACTGAAGCACTGTGTGCTCGAGTTGGCGTGGGCTGCACTATACGATACTGCCGCCTCTGCATGAGTGTCCGACGAAATATTGCACCCTTATTGACAACACGGGCCCTCCAATATCGTATCTACCAACCATACGAGGTAGCGACCTTCCATTGAAGTGTCCTCATCAGTAGAGGAATTACATAGTAGGCGTACGAGTAAGGGTTGTGACGGAGAAATGGCGACATACCTAAGTTTGGGTCCTGCTGTGAGTCGTATACAGATAGCCAAATGCGGCTAAGGCGACCGCTCGCGTAAAGAAGGAAAACCTGATTCGAGTCCCAGTTCGGCACAAATCTTCGTTTTCGCAGTTTCCTTACACAGCTGATGGTTGCTCGTATATGCGTCTGCGAATACACTTCATGTGTTTCGTAACGGCTGTTGTCGCCAAAGCGCCTGTTCCACCGAACACCCATGCGTACTTCTCCTTAACAACACAGGCACTGTAGTATCGTATTTATTCGCCGAAGCGAGCAGACAGAACAGGAATTACATAACGTATGTACGAGTGCGGATAGTGATGCAGGAATGGCGACGTGTGTAATACCAAAGTAATTAAGGCGACCGCTCACATAAAGTTGTAAATCCTGGTTCGCGTCTCGGTCCGACACAAATTTTCATTGTCATCATTACCTCATTCAGCGGATAGTTGTTCGTATTCTCAATAGCGAATACATTTCGTGTACATTATATGCTTCTAACATGTTTTCCACTTGTTTCGATTGATGGTTATGATGAGCATTTTATTCAAATGTGTGCATTTCATTTTGTTTCAATATGACCTTGAATAATGTTTTCCAGGATTATCGTACTATTATACTCAATTTTTTAGATCCCCTTAAAGTATGCATTTGGAGAAAAAGAATTTACTGATCCGGTCCTATCCGATTTTGCATTCTGAAGAAACAGTGAAAGTATTAAGTGCATTCTCTGAAGAATAATTGAAGGTCGACCACATACAGCAGACGAAGTACTTTAATTTCACACCACTTCCAGAATTACGCAACAAGCAACTACACTTTAGTTTAATCTCCATATTTCTGGTACAGAATCAAACACAAATTTCAGGTTCAGCAACCCTGATAATGTTGACAGAAGACAGTAGCTCTTATGCGTGTGGTTCTTGATCTGATACAAAATTATCTGAAACAATGAGCGTTGTTCCAAATACTTCCAACAGCCGCTCACGTCTTTTTAGTGAGCCGCGTGGAGTGGCCGACCGATTTGAGGCGTCCTGTCACGGACTGCTCGGTCCCTCCCGCCGGAGGTTCGAGTCCTCCCTCGGGCATGGGTGTGTGTTGTTCTTAGCTTAAGTTAGTTTACGTAGTGTGTGAGTCTAGAGACCAATGACCTAAGCAGTTTGGTCCCTAAGGAATACACACACACATTTCAACACTTGTCTTTTAGCGACATGTAGGTGCGAAGGTCCGTCGCCTCAGGAAGGAGAACACTCTAACGTTTTGCATATGTAGCAACCACTACAACTACAGAACGTAAACGTGTACTAAAAAACAGTATAACTAAATGTGTTCCGTGTGGAAGTGAGTAGCGGTTTATTCATTAGTCGTCAAACATGGTTCCTGAATTTTATAAATTTCGTCTTTACAATATTCTAAAATGATTATTTAAACACTGATTATTATGTGAAAGAAAAACGTTCTCTATTAAAATAGGAAAATACGTAAAGTGCTTTTGGTGCAGTCTTGAAACGTACGCCTCCCAAAGGCTTAAGAACCTGTTTGCGTCTTCTGAGACCGCACTCGAGCTGTAGTCCATTTCCTAGAAAGCTGAGCTAATATACCTGTGAGAGGGAGAAATATATTCTGACATACTCAAACGGCCTTTGAGACATGAGCCGCCTTTCGAGCCAAGTAAAGTATACGGTGTGAACGTATGTTTGGCCGTGACTGGATTAACAACTATATTCCACAAGTTCCATGAACATAGTGCTACAGAATCTGCTTTACTTGCGTTAATAAGTGACTAGCGATGTACGAAGACTTTTGTAATTATAGTACTGGATCACAAAAAAATGTGCTCTGGTGTACACTTGGACACATCGAGAAACTGACAGTCACACCCTATCGAAATTCTAAGGTGGTTTTCAATGGTAGAATTGATTCGAAGGCACACACCGTACGTACCTGAAGTATTTCCTCACTCGCACCTCTTAGCCACAAATACATCATTCGTCCTCCTATTTTTACTACGTTCGCTGAACTTGCTTCAGCTCGTTTATTTGCCCTCTTTCGATATAAGAGAGCACAAACGTCTGATGTAAGAAAGATAACGACAGGTACCAGTATTTCCCACCCATTAATATTTCTTTGTAATGGAATAAAGTAGTAATATTATTATAAGTCCTACACTGCATTGGCATGAATTACTAGCTTCTAGATTTTACTATTTTTTTGTTTCCTGAGACATTTTCGTATATGTTCCTTAATGGTGAAGGGTTTAGTAAGAGACCGTTCATTTTCAAATAACTGCCTGCGTCACATGATAAGGACGCCAGCATTGGATCGGTACTGAACGGACTGGTTCGGAAGTAATAACCTTCAAAGAGTATATACGGAATTGTCATAGGATACTAAATAAATTAAATATATAAATACTAATCTTACATCAATTGCTTCGACACTGTTTCATGTAATTATATACTGAATACTGAGAGACAACTTGATGTTAAGAAACTGAGCGTCGAAATGTACTTGCGAATCACCGCAGGGGTCTCGCGCGTTGTGCAGTTTTAGCCGTTGGCTGCTGGACGGAACGTTTCCAGATAGTCTCGTGCCGCCTCCCTCTGCGGAAATGTCTCCATTGTTCCAGGCCCTGCACTGACCACTCCGGCCACAAATCACTGGCGTCGAATCAATGGGACGAAAAGTTTTCGCCGCGAAAGTAGAGGAGCTGTGGATCTGGCAAGGCAATAGGAAGAGGGAATGGAGAAAGAAGGTGGGCGCTTGTTGCAAGAAGTGCTACAGTTGCCAGCAATTCCTTTACGGACCAAGAATCACGAAAACATCTTTTTCTGAAGACTGAGGTTTGTGCTGGAAAAAACATTTCAGCACTCCATAGTCTACGATTGACTTTCTTCCGCAAAGTAACAGATAACTTCAGATGAAACCATTAATAACTTCCTCTGCTTAGTATTAAAAGCCAATCAGACTAAACATTTTCTCCGCATTATCTTTATATGGATCTGATTACACAAAACTCGCTGCAATAACAACCAGATACAAATATACTGTTTCACATATTTGTAATGTTTGTGACACTCTCCTATCCATGATGCTTAATTTTCAAGTGGCGTAAGAAAGAACCAATAGATTGGTGACGATTTTTACAACTATTTTCACACATAATCTATTCTCTAACTTTCACATTACCCGAAACGAACTTCCTTTAACGCTTTTCTTGACTTTCTTACCATATTTCTCTCTTTATCTTCAGAGAAATGCGATTGGATCAATCGCAAAACAAATTTTATCCGTCTTTTGCAAATGTCAAACGTAGCAATAGTCAATACACAGGACGTATGAACGTAAGCGCCTTCAGTCACACGATGCATTGTGGACCCTGTTTACGTTTACAACGGTTATAGTGAAAGATTTTAAAAGATGCACTGCACTACGTTGTATCACTAAGGACCTGCGTCGATTTGGATCAGGAGAGGTGTGACTGAGGGAAATGACTTTCTAGGGCAGGTGTAAGGTGCTCGGTTTTATGGGGTCGGGAGAGTTGTTATATTGGAGAAAGCGATGGAAGAAATTACCTGCTAGTGCATAACGAAATACAGAGTTGGGAAGGGAATGGGGAAAGCAAACGGCAGGAGAGGGCGAGAATCCTGTTGTTTGTAATGATGAGGGGTTCCTTACATCCACTGTCGCGGGATTTGTGCTCTGATAGCGAGAGTCACTTCACGTTTTTTGGGAGATGATTTGGAGAATAAGTGAGGGTAGTGTTGGGGATTTGTACACGTACATGCAGCAAGGCAGCCGTACGCGAGGTCAAAACGTTGCCTAGCGCTAAAATTTGTGTTCATAAAAGTCTTTTCAGCCAACGGTTCTTTTGGTTAGTGTTGCTAAATATTCTTCCACGATTCTATGTAAAACCGTCTGATTTCTTACTTTATCAGTCCCCTTCATTTTTTTCATTCCTAACATTGTCCATACAATAATAGTCAACAATTGTGCTCTCATGCTGTTGAATCCACTTTTTTTACATTGTTGAATAATTTTACAATCATTACCATTACGTCTCTCTCATCACATTGTGGAATCATTTTCAACACTTAACTAGTTATTGAGATTTCACATTCATTTCTGTCAACAGTGCCACCCTCCAGGAAAATGTTAAATGCCTTTAAAGCCTACTGATTCCTCTCCCAGGTATCAATTTGTGCCAGATATCATTTTTCTGTAGTGGAAGGTTTTGCGACGAGGTAAACTCAGCGTTGTAAGGGAGAATGAGAGACTGACTGGGCAGTGTAGTGTTTGAAATTGACAGGGGATCCGTGAAGTCTTTTAAAGCAGAAATTCTACACCACGCAGTCTATTCTTTGTAATCGATAGATGCGATGTACATGTACAGACAAACCAATGATTACAGTTTCAGAAAATTTATTCAAGAGAAAGAGCTTCGAAAACTGAGCAAATCAATAACTCACTGGCCCACCTTTGTCCCTTATGCAAGCAGATATACCACTAGGCACTGTTTGACAGAGCTGCTGGATCTTAGCCTTAGGAATATGTTGCCAAATCGTCCAATATGCGCCCGAGATCATCAACATTCGAAGCTGATTGGACGTCTCAGGCCATAATGCTCCTAAAGTTCTCAATTGGAGAGAGATCCGGCGTGCTTGCGGGCGAAGGAAGGTTATGGCGAACACGAAAACAAGCGGTAGAAACACTCGCCATGCGCGGTGGGACATTATTTTGCTGAAGTGCATGTTTAGGATGGCTTAACACGAAGGGAACAAACCGTGACGTAAAAATTCTTCAACGTTCCTCTGTGATGCAAGGGTGCTGTGGATGTTAACCAAAGAGCTACTACTATGAAATGAAGTGGTACCGCAGACCGTTACTCTTGGTTGTGGGACGTACGGCGGGTGACAGACTGGGGCCCCACCTCTGTCCGTGGTACCTCCAGACACGTATTCGGTGGTCATCGTGGCTCATTTCGAATTGGGACTCATTACTGAAGACAATTCTGCTCCAGTCAGTGCGATTCCTGGCCATCCAATTTACATGATTCCTTCATGATGGGAAGTTTTTTTTCATTGATTTATTTTTTTAGAATGTATTAAAAATATCTTTCTTCACCTTTCTTCAATACGGTATACAGAAACAACATACCTTAGCTCGCAATGAACTTTTGTGATTAAGGTTTGCACGATGCATGTGAAACCTCCCCTTAGAAAAATTCATGAATGATTGTTCTGATAAACCCGTTAGTTATTTGAGTTTCAAACAGCTGAGCAAAACTGAGCGTACTCAGATATTTCTCTCTTTACTTATTCTGATCATCACTAAACTGACACACAATATTTTTAGCGCAGTTCAATCTGACTTTCAATAATCTCTACAAAAGAATGGCCATGACTAACAATAACCTATACGTTTCATGAATCATTCACCTCACAAAAATCTTCGTTACTCGAACTACTGCAATACAGCGAGCGCCAATACTGCCAGCTAAATAAAAGATTCTAACTACTGAAGTCAATAACTACTGATAGGCATAGTTAGCAAATGAAAGATTTTGATAGAGAACAAACAATGTATTTACCTTAATAGTGTTCAAAAGTCATAGCAGTTCATGACATCTAGTCTTACAAATTTACTGTCTGTGATGGACACACGTCCAGATCATCCGCTCTCAAAACTCCGCCATCTCTCTCTCTCCACATCCACCACTGCTGGCGGCTAGCCTCCAACTGTGCAACGCTACGCGCTGTTCACATCCAACTGCCCAACACTACAATAGCGAATATTTCAGCAATGCCCTACAGTCATGGACTGTGCGGCTGGTCCCGGCGGGGTTCGAGTCCACCCTCGGTCATGGGTGTGTGTGTTTGTACTTAGGATAATTTAAGTTAAGTAGTGTGTTAGCTTAGGGACTGATGACCATAGCAGTTAAGTCCCATAAGATTTCACACACATTATATACATATATTCAACAATGCCAACCAGCCACAGACCCCACACAGCACAGTCAGTGAATTTCATACAGAGCGCTACGTGGCGTTACCAACATAAATACCTAAACAGCCTACTGACACATGTAATATATGCGTTACATGTAGTTACGGTCGCGTGTTCCACGTAAAATGGTTCTGTTTTAAGTTACCGTCTTCAAAAAACCCAAAAGATAATAATATTTTGCGAACAGAATGTTCTTCAAGTATTATTCGATACTGACAATCACCCAACGGTTATTGTTTGAAATTACTTATTATCGTCAATGGACCAAATTCTCATCACTAAACCTAATCTTGGATCCCACAAGCACAGTCCTGCATGCACCTAGTTGCAAGACATGTACCATATACTTGTAGTAGATACGATTACATTCGGTAACATTTGTAATTGATAATACGATGGCCTGCTGGAAAGTAATGCCTTAGAATTTTTTATGTCAGAACGCTTAAAGCTACTTAACAAACACATATGCTATTAACCTTCTACATCTTTATTATTCGTGTCTCATATTTATGTCTCAACATTAACCCCCTGGCATCGAACACATTCCTCCCAAAGCGGAATCGTTTGTTGATACCGTCCGTGTAAGATGTTTGATGAAGCCACAACCTCACCTCCGCTTCCACCGCTTCATCATTGTCAAAGCGAAGTTCTCGAGACGTTCGTTAAGGCTGTATGGAGTATGATCGATGACAGTGAACCCAAGGTGTTGTATTGTCGCAGATGCCGCAATGCTCGTGTGTAGTCAGGGACTGTCACGCTGAAGGTCAGTCTTATGTCTAATTCAGAACTCGCTTAGAGGGTGCTGCTTCTCAATCACCGATATAGTTACGTCACACACAGCAAGCTACACGCTAAAATTGGGAGTCCTCTAGTAGAAGACGGTTGCAACTTGCGTCACTGAAGCGGGGAAGTCGGACATGTAATACCTCTACCGACATTGAGAACGGAATAAAAATTACGGAGGCATTATTTCTCAACGCGCCGTTGTATATCATTCCCACCAAACATCGTATTGATACGGCGAAAAATTAATGGTCTAGAATTCTCCAGATGAACTTACTTCCTGAAAACTGGAAACAAATTTTTAAAGTAATATGAAACACCCTGCTAAACCCGCAGGACAGCACAGGTAGTTTAAATTGTGGAAAGGGGCCAAAATAAGTGGCTGTCAGTTACACTCGCACATGCAACCGTATTTATTTGACCAAACATTACAAGAGCCAAGAAAGTAACAAAAAAGCGCAGCATTAATTTTGGGATCTTAATAACCGGCTGAATACGCCATAGAATCTTATGCCTTAAGGGGCAAGACCACTTTAATTTAAAATCGGCTGAAAGCTAAAAACGTGAGACTCAAACCAAAATCAGAATTTTTTAACGCCAATAGGCCTTATCTTAAAACGTTTCTTTAATTAGGCTGAAGGCCCAAACAATCTTACGCCTTAAGCGCAAAACAACCTTAATTTAAAAATCGGCTAGAAGCCATACAAGTACAAACAACAAGAACAAACAAGAAAAGGCAGTACACCCAACGGCGCTCAGAAGTTTCCGAAGGTCCACCTGGAATTCAAACACTAACGCTCCCGTAGGTGAGACAGGCAGTCGGTCCAACCACTTTCGATCCGACGACAACCCAAGTGACAGACAGTCAACGGACCCACCGACAAGATAACTTCGGCTCCACCCGACAAGCACACAGCAGGGAGTTAAATGGAACAACGTAGAAGATTCCAGAATGAGATTTTCACTCTTCAGCGGAGTGTGCGCTGATATGAAACTTCCTGGCAGATTAAAACTGTGTGCCCGACCGAGACTCGAACTCGTGACCTTTGCCTTTCGCACGAGAGCTTCTGTAAAGTTTGGAAGGTAGGAGACGAGATACTGGCAGAAGTAAAGCTGTGAGGACCGGGCGTGAGTCGTGCTTCGGTAGCTCAGATGGTAGAGCACTTGCCCGCGAAATGCAACGGTCCCGAGTTCGAGTCTCGGTCGGGCACACAGTTTTAATCTGTCAGGAAGTTTCAACGTAGAAGATATTGGCGCCCACAACCAATTATACATTGAGCTGTAGAACTACACATCGTGCTGGACAGCGACAACACGATGAGGAAAATACACTGCCTGAATTTACTTCAACGGCCAGCGCAGGTAACCGGAACGTTAACGGCCGCAAGCCACAAGATTCCGCTGGTGCTCTTCAATTCAAAATAACCAAGTACTGTTAAACTCCACTGGAGGGTGGCTGAAATTCGCCAACTTGAAAACACACGTTGTTGTCATGGAAATGTCCCAACAGCCGACAACGAAATTCAAAGGCCCGCATCTCGTGGTCGTGCGGTAGCGTTCTCGCTTCCCACGCCCGGGTTCCCGGGTTCGATTCCCGGCGGGGTCAGGGATTTTCTCTGCCTCGTGATGGCTGGGTGTTGTGTGCTGTCCTTAGGTTAGTTAGGTTTAAGTAGTTCTAAATTCTAGGGGACTGATGACCGTAGATGTTAAGTCCCATAGTGCTCAGAGCCATTTGAACCATTTTTTGAAATTCAAAGGACGCAATGTGAACAGCCTTGACTTTCTGGTAGATTAAGTCAAAGTTCAACTTTCATGCCAAGGATCGGTGAGCCACGGACCTCGTAGGAATGAGAGCAGCACTACACACTCCGATCGTGCGTGGACGCCGCCAGCGGCCTCGGCCAAACTACGCGCCGCGTGGATTTCCTCGCTGCTCCACGCCAACCGACCAACTGCTCGCGCACAGCACAGCCGGAACCAATCAGCGTCCTGTGCAAGATAGTACAAGGTGTGAATATCGATACACACCGCTGCAGCCACTCGCGGAGAGAGATGACAACAGCATAATCGCGATATCCGCTGGGGACTAAACACAGAATAGCAACCAAGGTTTAATCCAACGCACAACATGAGCCAGCCACGGCTCATAAGCCTAGTAAAGAACTCCTAATTCTTACAGCATGAAAAATAGTTGTGAAACTAATGAAAGAACTGAAAGCATAAAATCGCATCCCTTGTTATACCTATGCTTGACATTATTGCTAAACCTTTTGGTTACAAATACTACCATCTAGAAAAAAGATAATTTAACTGAATTCATAAAAGGAACAAAATAGAAGTAAACGTATGAGATTTTCTGTTAATCTATGATTGTAATCTCCCAGTGAATACAAGTGCTCTTACACACAGCAGTAAGATTAACATTACATGAGCCACATGACCAGACACACACACACATAGATCTATCACATAACGACCGACTCTTCTGGATTCTTGTGAATTAAAATGTACAAAAAAATTGTCGTGAATAAGATATCAGCTTGTCAATCCTGATAACGGACCAATCCAACATGTAAACACAATGGAAGCTACCCAACATTAATCGTAATCAAAAATACCACTCTGCTATTCATCCCACATTAGTTACCATGGATTATTACTTTCCCAGAACGACTTTTCAAGTCGTTAAATAAAAAAAATAAAAAAATGCCTTTTATTCTGGAATCGACGTATAGAAAAAAATTGTGGACAATTCTCAGTGCCGTATTAAGCATTCAAACTATAAGAAACTTTCATATGTCGCTCTGATTCTTTCTCAGTATAATTCAAGGCAGTGTTACTCAGAAGCTCACCATACTGCACACAGGCTAGAACACACCTTCATTCTAGAAAAGCCCACACAAAATAGACAACAAGAAGAACGGTTTGTCCTGTTTCAAAACTTGCAAGATATGTAGTTACTCACAGCCCCCAATTCAAATCTCTTGTCTCAAAGAGTTTAGGCAACATACTCCTACCTGGCCGACGCAGCACCGAGCAGATATGGCAGCTAAGATTGTTCGAAACTAGTACACACGTAGCATACAATGTATGGCACTTAGCAAACCATAACATGCAACTTTCAGGAGCTTAGATTTACCTTCACAGCAGGTAAAGCATATCATTACACACTTAAGTTAGATCGGTTACTGCTGCTACAATGGCAGGTTATCTAGATTTAAGTGAGTTTGAACGGGGTGTTATAGTAGGCGCACGAACGATTGGAATCAGTATCTCCGATTCTACGGTACGACCATTTCACGAGTGTATCGGGAATATCAGGAATCCTGTAAGACATCAAATCTCCGACACAGCTGCGCCCCGAAAAAGATCCTGCAAGAACGGGACCAACGACGACTGAAGAGAATCGTTCAACGGGGCAGAAGTACATCCCTTCTGCAAATTGCTGAAGATTTCAATGCTGGACCATTCACAACTGTCAGCGTGAGAAGGATTCAACGAAACATCATCGATATGAACTTTGTGAGCCATGGCATGCTATTGTAACCTTGATGATTGCACGACACAAAGTTGTATGACTTGCCTGGGCCAGTGCACACTGATATTGGAATGTTGATGACTGCAAACATGTTGCCTGGTCGGACGAGTCTGGTTTCAGATTGTATCGAGCGGATGGACGCGTACGGGTATGGAGACCGTGGACCCTGCATGTCAGCAGGGGACTATTCAAGCTGGTTGATGCTCTGTAACGGTGTGGAGCGCGTGCATCTGAAGTGATATTGGATCCTTGATACGTCTCGATGCGACTCTGAGAGGCTACACGTACCTGAGCATACTGTCTGATCACCTGCGCCCATTCATGTCTATTGTGCATTATGTCGGTCTTGGGCAATTCCAACAGGACAATGTGACACTCCACACTCTGAGAGGCGACACGTACCTGAGCATACTGTCTGATCACCTGCGCCCATTCATGTCTATTGTGCATTATCTCGGTCTTGGGCAATTCCAACAGGACAATGTGACACTCCACACTCTGAGAGGCGACACGTACCTGAGCATACTGTCTGATCACCTGCGTCCATTCATGTCTATTGTGCATTATGTCGGTCTTGGGCAATTCCAACAGGACAATGTGACACCCCACACGTCCAGAACTGCTACAGAGTGGCTCCAGGAACACTCTTCTGAGTTTAAACACTTCTCCTGGCCACCAACCCCCGCCCAGACATGAACATTATTGAGCGTTTGTGGGATGTCTTGCAACGTGCTGTTCATAAGAGATCTCCACGCCCTCGTACTCTTACGGATTTATGGACAGCCCTGCAGGATTCATTGTGTCAGTTCCCGCCAGCACTACTCCAGACCTTAGTCAAGTCCATGCCACGTCGTTTTGCTGCAAGGGGGGCCTACACTATATGAGGCAGCTGTACCAGTTTCCTTGGATATTCAGTTTATAGCCACTCATCTACCAAGTATAATAGGCATGTCTTATAATTGAAGACACGTTTTTTAAGGACTCGCAACTACGTTCTCAAACGCTGTGTAGTTCAGTCGGGTTAAAAGTATTTATATTACCAAATGAGTAAGTTATTCCCCTGAACTGAAATGCAAGTTGCTTATCTAAGGGCTTCCACGGGCAACAAAAATTGATTTTGAGTATTTCGTATCATTACCGAATGAATTTAAAAGTTTTAAACGCTGTCGTAAACTGTTCGTCATGGTTTGTAATGTTATGTTAATGGTTTGACAGAATGAGTGTGGGTGTTAAAGTTAGAAAATGTGTAAAAGGCTTGAGGCATTGTAAATCACGGTGTAGAAATTACTCACATTATACTCATCCAGTATTTGAGAACCAGAACACTTAATTACTTACAACGAATATGACACTGAATTACAAACCTTTTCGAAATCTTTTCCTGCTGATACACCTTCCCCTTCCTCTTACAAAATTCTGAAAGAAAAAAGAGACATATAAATAAATCACTAGATATTCATTCGTGAATTAAAAGTTCAGCATCAGGCGTGACGTTTTCATTTATTGTTGCTTTACTACAGACTCTATTCGTAACACATTTTGCATATAGTATCCACGTATAATTCTGAATGTGCTTGCAAAATTATGTATTTGTTCAGCAGGTACGCTTTACAAGTGTTGCAGGTTTCTATGTCATATTTCTTCCTTAACTGATCTTCTTCTTTGGAATGAGGATAAAATCATCTTTATTACGATCACCCTGAGTTCCGAAGTCAGTACTTGGCCCTCAGATTGTCTCACAATACGGCACACGTTTTGTTCTGTTGTCGATCGCTCCACTTTCACAACAAGCAGCGGAGGTGAGTACAACAATGTTGGGTAGATGGCACTGCCGTGACTATTTGCTGTTGCGTGTTCCATCTTGCAGGCGCTGCGGCCTAACTGCACTGACCACTTGACGTGTTAAGCGAGTGAACCACCCACAGGGAGACAGCGCAAGTTTATTTCAATAGCGCAGCCATTAATCAGCCCGCTCGCACAATCCAGCGCAGTAACCGAGAAGATTAACTCAGTGGACTAATTCCGCAACTTCGTCCCTAAATAGTCTCGCGGAACCTCTTCCCGACAACTAACTGCTGCCATGGATTAAAATAACAAGATTACTCCCCTCAAGTTGAGCGAGTGGATTCTGTTATAATGAGCTGTAGTGATCCGGAAATTTGCATTGCAAAGCCGCTTAAGGGAGTATTATAAATCTTCTCTGAGTGCCCCAGCTATCAGCATCAATTTCAACACAAGGTCGATGTGGTAACACGCTGTAAGACCACGCAGTGTTGGACAAGAGACAATTTTCTTCCGGTAAACTGTAAAAAATTAAGTTACCTAGCAACGTTGCTTTCTAAATGCTCCTGGTGGTTCAATAGCTAGTAGAAGCGACGAGAGAACAATTGATCAGTAGTCCTACATAAGTAGTCAAAGGTGCAGGTAATTAAAAGTACGCAGCTATGTCTTCGTTCGATCCATCAGTGGCAGATATCTGCAACAAAGGTAAAATAATCCAAATTATACTTTAATGTCAGTTTGACATACACAATTGCTTGACTATGTGGCTGAATACCCGCTGACTCTATGGTCATCTTTATAATAACTACTCAATATTTGAATTATAATAAATGTAGTGGCTATTTGAGTAACGTTTAATGACATTGAAATATTGTGAAATGCAAATTGCAGCAATCAGTTATCGGCGCGGTTAATACACTGGGAACACGAGTAACTCTGATCCTTTTATTCATTTTTAATTTCAGAATTGCATGTGCCTTCCGGCGGAAGAATTCAAGATTTCTTTATACAGTTATCACAGACGACTTTCACAATATCACACTCGGTGTGTTTTTCTTTCTTAGGTTTTTTAAAGAGAGTGTCCCATAGTCCTACATCGGACAGTAGTGATTCACACTAGAAAAGAAAGTCATTTAAACACACTTCGGAAACAGTTACTTGACACTGTTATTGAAGGACGCAATCAGCCACATGTACTTTTAAAAGACTCATGCGATAACCGCTACAGGGTTGTCATGTCATCCTCACATATGTAACTTCTGAATCACGTTAACCCTCGAAATGCAAACGAATTTTTTTCCATTACGTGCATAACCTTGGTGGAGGGGGGCAGGGATACTTCATACCTACAAAAATAAAAATATGAAACAAAATCCGTTAATTATTGTTGACACAGAACAACATAGTTTTCAAAGTGGTAGTGATGTGTGAATAGGGTCCAGAAACTGAAAATATCTTGTAGCACACGCTTAGCACTTTCAGGCGTGACGTGATCTCAGGCTTTCCCCAAGGTAGTGTTATAGGCCCTTTGCTGTTCCTTATCTATATAAACGATTTCGGAGACAGTCTGAGTTGCCGTCTTCGGTTGTTTGCAGATGACTCCGTCGTTTATCGACTAATAAAGTCATCAGAAGGTCAAAACAAACTGCAAAACGATATAGAAAAAAATATCTGAATGGTGTGAAAAGTAGCAGTTGACCCTAAATAACGAAAAGTGTGATGCCATCCACATGAGTACGAAAAGGATCTCGTTAAACTTCAGTTACACGATAAATCAGTCTAATCTAAAAGCCGTAAATTCAACTAAATACCCAAATATTACAATTACGAACAATTTAAATTGGAAGGAACACACAGAAAATATCGTGGGGAAGGCTAACCAAAGACTGCGTTTTATTGGCAGGACACTCAGAAAATGTAACAGACCTACTAAGGAGATTGCCTACACTACGCTTGTCCGTCCTCTTTTAGAATACTGTTGTGCGGTGTGGAATCCTTACCAGATAGAACTGACTGAGTACATCGAAAAAGTTCAAAGAAAGGCAGCACGTTTTGTATTAGCGCGAAATATGGGAGAGAGTCTCCCAGAAATGTCACAGGATTTGGGATAGACATCATTAAAACAAAGGCGTTTTTCGTTGCGACGGAATCTTCTCACGAAATTCCAATCACCAACTTTTCCTCTGAATGAGTAACTATTTTGTTGACACCGACTTACACAGGGAGGTACGATCTCCAAGATAAAATAAGGGAAATCTGAGCTCATACGGAAATATATAGTTGTTCATTCTTCCCATGCGCTATACGAGATTGGAATAACAGAGAATCATGAAGCGGTTCGATGAACCCTCAGACAGGCAGTTAAATGTTATTTGCACAGTATCCATGTAGATGTATATGAATATTTGCAAAACAATTAATGTAGTGGCTATTGGAGTAATGTTTAATGACAATCAAATATTGTGAAATATAAATTCCAGCAATCAGTTATCGGTGCGGTTATTACTGCGGGAACATGAGTAACTCTGTGATCCTTTTATTAACTTTTAACTACAGAATTGCATATGCCTTCCGGCGGAAAGGCCAAGATTTCTTTATGCAGCTGTCACAGACGACTTCCACAATATTACACTCGGTGTGTTTCTCTTTCTTAGCTTTTTTTAAAGAGTGTGTCCCATAGTCCTACATGGAACAGTAGTGATTCACACTAGAAGAGGAAGTCATTGAAACACTCTTTGGAAACAGTTACTTGACGCTGTTATTGAAGGACGCAAGCAGCCACATGTACTTTTATAAAGCTTTCATACGATAACCGCTACAGGGCTGCCATGTTCATTCTCACGTATCCAACTTCTGAATCACGTGAACCCTCGCAATGCCAACGGATCTTTCCCATTACGTGCATAACCATGGTGGAGAGGGTATACTTCGTGCCTACAAAAATAAAAGAAATTAAACAAAATCCTTTAATTATTGTTGACTCAGAACAACATAGTTTTCAAAGTGGTAGTAATGTGTGAATAGGGTCAAGAAACTGAAAGTATCTTCTAGCACACTCTTAGCACTTTCATCGCATTTCCAGTGACGTGTGTCAGTAGATGTACTTTATGGCAAAACAACAGGAAAATTTAAAAATTACAAATTTCATTAATTTTTGTTGGCTGTCACCATTTTTAAAAAGATATCGAAGTAAGGTTCTGAACCTCAAAATATTGATTATGACATTGACTGGGAAATACGACACTGCTGTGGCTGTGTTGTTCAAAAGTGTTGTTCCTACGGACGTGCATGCATCTCTCTGTTTCTGAACAACAGGCATTGCAGTAACGTATTTATCTGTTGACAACGGGCAAACAACTTTCAATTAAAATGTCTCCCCAATATGAGAATATACATAAAGGGTGCAGGTTATAGACAAATGACTGACATTATAGACACATGACTGACACGTGGCTGATGATACTTGGAATTATGGATCTGGCCGTGACGCGTGTTCGGACAGCCTTACGATAAGGATACCCGCCTCCATATGCGGGAAGTCCGAGTTCCAGTCTCAGTCCAGCAGAATTTTTCATTGTCATGATTCCAGTCTTCAGCCGATGGCTTTCCTTATTCGCAATTGCGAACACATTTCGTATATTCCGTTGGGGGAAGTTGAATCTCTTACAAATACTTAAATTTTTCGGTTAAGATCAGCCGAAGATATTAACACATTTATGAAATCTGGTAGAAGAGTACATTAAAAACAACAAGTATTTCTTTTTAAAATTTTACAATATTTTCAATATGTGAGCATAACGAACCCTACCTCCTCGGTACTGCGAGGGTCCATGTGTTCGTGAGCAGAATGTCGGCCACTCTAGCAATACCTTCCAGTGGACGACGTTTCGTCTTGCTTTGGTCCTTACACTTTTCGGGGACGATGCATGAACTGTTGCAGTGCAAATAGCACTCATATTCTAAATCTCTCTGCAACACATAAACAGTTTATAACATTCTTCAAGTCAGTTTCGGCCTCAGACATGTGACTGATATTCAGTTTCTTTGTATACTGCACGTGAGATACGTGAAATTTTATTTTTGTGCCAAACAGTAAGTACTATTGGGCGGTGTAGGCTGTTTCCCTAATGACATTCATCGCTAATTTCTTATCGTTGTGTTTCTCTCTATGCTAAAGCCCCTCCGTGAGACACCGTGGCACACATAGCATTTATGAGTCTCTTACACGAATCTGTGCATACTTATCTTTGTGAAGATAAGCTGACATCAGGAGAAGATTAGTGCTCCAGTAGAGTGAGGAAAACGTAAAGTGAAATGGTATTGTGATATGATCTAGCCCACATTGACAGTCAACAGATACATGTGCAGTAGACCGAACGACATCCTCAATAACGAAGGATCACTGGAGATCTCCCTGTGGTGAAACCAACGGCGAGACGATTAGATGACGTTGCTGAAACGAGTTTACAAAGCACTGGTGCTGATGAAGTTATAAGCCACGGTTACACATGATCAGTTCTGTTATGGCCCATGTCATGTTCGGCAAGAAAGTTGTACGTAGACTGTTAGTAATAAGCTTATTAAAAGCATAAAAGTTTCCTTTCTCCTATTATGGAGCTTATTTACACAAAGGCAAGAAATTTAGGACAGTCACGTCTTTCTCTTGAGTTGGGTGTAATAGTGTCGGTCGATGGACGCCAGGCAGCACCAAGTAAACAGTCTTCATACACTCGTAATTAATCCTCTTTATTGATGCACCTTTCAGCAGACCATATAGGATGTCAGTGATTTGCGTCATATCCTTCTTGACGACAAGATTGCTAACGGAGCACGGCATCGGCCGTCCGTGACATTCGAGACGAAACCTCTTTCTCTGCTAGCGACGTTTCTTCGTTCTCAGCAGCCTCGTTCAGCGGCGCGCGTTCCTCGCTTCGTCTCCCCATGGTGTAGGAAGGTGGCCGACGGGTGACGTAAGACCAGTGACCCACTGTCCCTTTGCTGATAACCGCAACTGCTACTCTAGGCCGGCGTTGGCCTTCTATAGCGGCTGCTCCATGACAGGAAAGCGGGCTGCCCCGGCGTAAACATGAACCGCGATCCTTCATAAGCATCCCCCATGGTGGACAGGCGACAGCCCACATGATGGTAGAGCTGTGGTACTGAAAAAATTCATTATAGTTCAGATGGCTTGGGTACATGTAGTATTTTGCACTGCTCATATTAGGCCTACGCTAAGCCTCTTGACATGTACATTAGACATTTAGGAAGCCTCTGGTACGGGAAGGATGTGACCCAATTCACCTTGCAACAATGCGTAAAGTACAACTCCCGTGCTCGCCTGCGGCTGGTGCTGCTGCTATCTCCTTTCTAACTTTGGACATTCGTAACAAACGATGGTTGGTGCGCAACATGAGTGAGATCTGGTGAGTCTGATTCACAATTAATAGAGTATAACTGCAGCTTAGAGAAACATTACAGACAGCACAAATAACGTTTATTGGTAATCGGTTTCAGTACAATGACGGGCTAACTTCGGACCGTAGTCCAAAGATGATATGTGGAGATGGATCCACGGATCTGGAACAGCAGAGGTCTGTAGATGCTGAGCGGTTGAACTATTTAGAAACTTCTCCAGTTCCTGATACGTGGATCCATCTCCACACATCGACTTTAGACTACGGACCGAAGATGGTCCATTTAGGACTGAAACCGGTCACCATGAACGTGATTTGTGCGATCAATACTATTTTTCTAAATGCAGTTGTGAAGTCGTTGGCCGTTTGCCCAAAATATTTTCGAAAATTTGTAACAGAGTTCAGTTAATGTCTGAGATGGTACACTGATTGTCCCTGATCAAACAAACACTACAATACTCCATAATATCAACGGCCTAGAGGTCCACCGTGGAAGAAGCCAAGTCTCCATGTACCACAATGGAAACTGCTAGCAGCTGCATGTGGCGTCGGGGGTGAAGATTCAAGATTGGTATACCGGTTCGCATCGGAGAGCAGGTCGCTTGTGTTTCCAGGAGAGACACTGATAGATAGACTGTGGATGTGGTCAGCATAAAGCCCAGAGAGTTTGTGCATGGAGAGTTCCATGTAGACTGCCGTTCCGCGGTTATGCGCTGGTAAGGATATGGTCGGGGCGCACTGATAAGGTGCGACCTACTTGGGGGCACATCACTGCGGAAGTGTCATCACTGCGGAAGTGAAATAATGACGGCAATAGCAGCACTGTAATCGTGGACGCACGTTATGCTATTGGCGAGCTTCACACATCTTATGGCAGTTGCCAAAAACTCTGTGGACAACTAATAAAACATGTCCGAAAGAACAGATGCCATTGGTGACCGTGAAGCTCTCTAGCATGAAATTGCAATTAAATTAATACCATTAGCTGCTGCTAGTGTAATTTCATCCTAGTGAGCTGCACGGTCACCCGTGTCTGAAGTAAATATCTTGAGTCTTCAGCTGAAGACGCACAACTTCATCTGTCCATCGGCTGCACTTATTATAAGTGTCATCACTGGTGGAAAAGAAGTAAAATAAATCGGAAAATATATGTATAGCCGACACGGTTCATCCTGATGAAAACTCTTAGAGCTGTGGGCAGGTTCCCACTACGAAGCGGTAACACCTACATGTGAAAACAGCAGCCAGCTACAAAGCTGTGACAACAATGATGCGTAGTCATAGAGATGTTTACAAAATCGCGTTACCTCATTGGTTGCGGTAGGCGCGCGATCCTGGCTCGCCCAGCTCATTGCGACTATCAGGGATCGCCGGCCGTTGTGGCCGAGCGGTTCTAGGCGCTTCAATCTGGAACCGCGCTACCGGTACGGTCGCAGGTTCGAATCCTGCCTCGGTCATGGATGTGTGTGATGTCCTCAGGTTAGTTATGTTTAAGTAGTTCTAAGTTCTAGGGGACTGATGACTTCAGATGTTAAGTCCTATAGTGCTCAGAGCCATCTGAACCACTTTTTACTATCAGGGATCAAAACAACGTCGACTCAGCTAAAGTATACACAATCAGTTAAGAAATATAAATATTGTATGTATGAAGAGAGAATCACCTACAGTACTTACAAAGCTCTACAGTGAAAAATTATAACGTGTTAACATCAAATAGGATGTGAACACATGCTTTATATAAATATATGATGAAGTACATACTAACAATAAAACTGACTTCATTTCGATTCACGCAGATAGTGTCACGAATAGAAGACAACAGGCAGGTATATTTTGTCAATATAACGTAAAATATGGTAGAATGAAAGAATATCAAAAGCAAAGGAACGTCTATCGCCACAGACCAAAGACCAGCAACTTTTGAACTGACAGTAGGGTCGTTGATCTGTAATGACACACGTTCTTTTGCAGTTGACATTCTTTTAGTTACACCATCTTTGGTGTTCCTCTGGCAATATATATATTTGTTATGTTTTATTCATGACACTACCTGCGTGAATCGCACCTAAGTCACGGTTACTGTTTGTGTGTACCTCATCATGACATTTGTTTACATGTAACAGGCGATCAACCCCTATTTAACGTTAATGTCGTTTTAATTTTTCACTGTACAGCTTTTCTAAGGACTGTTGGTGATTCTCCCTTCCTACATACAATATTTATGTTACTCATTTGGCAGCATACACTACATACATTTTTCGTTTTATTTCTAGTCCTCCAATGATGATGCTTGTTATATGCGAATCTGATTGAGAAACAAAGCTGCGCATGATACATCCAAAGCCTCAAGATGCCCTACTTCAAATTTTCAAGGTCGGAATCCATGGCGTTTAATTTGGTTTTCTCCACGACAGTCGCTCTTAGTGAAACATAGTCCTACATTACCCGCAGTTGCTCTTCTGCAGTAGTCTCAGTTACCTTGACACTCGGTTTTGACAGACAGCAACGTTTTTCATGTGACAATATTTCGGCGCAACATGGATCTACGGACATAAGGCAGTTATTATTCGTCATTTCTTGTACCATGAAATGTTACTTTAATCATTTTAACCGAAATAATAACATTAAAAACTAAGTCCATTGATATTTCTTTTAGCGCTGGTGTTTGCGTATCTTTAGAAGCCTTCTCGTATTTGTTATAACCTGTTTCGATAAACTGGAGGCTGCAGGGGTGCTATCTACATGAAAACTTATTTGCGTGACGTAAACCCGTTGTGCTGGGTTCCAGCGTCCCACGACCCTTTGTTGATCCGGTAGTGTAGCAGATGAGGATAGATTCCGGCCAGACATCTTCCTTTCACTCTTTTATCTGGACAGCTATTCCGTGTCTACGCCATTCTATAATGAAAAATTAATTTTATCACACTAATATAAATCACTAAGTGTTGAAATAAACGGTAATACGAATGCGGATGGTACTCAACAAAAATACAATGTATCCGGCTACCCTCTGCTTACTGGCACTGTCAAGTTGGTCGCGTTTCCATTGAGCCTGGTTCAATGTTCTCCACAAATTTGACGAAATTACTTACAATTGCTTTTCACTTGCAGCAGTCAACTAAAATGAACTGCCTGCAACCTCATACAAATTTGACTGTACACATGCGACTTGACTGCCAGTGTCTGTTACCCATATATCACACGCTAAATGAAATACACTCCTGGAAATGGAAAAAAGAACACATTGACACCGGTGTGTCAGACCCACCATACTTGCTCCGGACACTGCGAGAGGGCTGTACAAGCAATGATCACACGCACGGCACAGCGGACACACCAGGAACCGCGGTGTTGGCCGTCGAATGGCGCTAGCTGCGCAGCATTTGTGCACCGCCGCCGTCAGTGTCAGCCAGTTTGCCGTGGCATACGGAGCTCCATCGCAGTCTTTAACACTGGTAGCATGCCGCGACAGCGTGGACGTGAACCGTATGTGCAGTTGACGGACTTTGAGCGAGGGCGTATAGTGGGCATGCGGGAGGCCGGGTGGACGTACCGCCGAATTGCTCAACACGTGGGGCGTGAGGTCTCCACAGTACATCGATGTTGTCGCCAGTGGTCGGCGGAAGGTGCACGTGCCCGTCGACCTGGGACCGGACCGCAGCGACGCACGGATGCACGCCAAGACCGTAGGATCCTACGCAGTGCCGTAGGGGACCGCACCGCCACTTCCCAGCAAATTAGGGACACTGTTGCTCCTGGGGTATCGGCGAGGACCACTCGCAACCGTCTCCATGAAGCTGGGCTACGGTCCCGCACACCGTTAGGCCGTCTTCCGCTCACGCCCCAACATCGTGCAGCCCGCCTCCAGTGGTGTCGCGACAGGCGTGAATGGAGGGACGAATGGAGACGTGTCGTCTTCAGCGATGAGAGTCGCTTCTGCCTTGGTGCCAATGATGGTCGTATGCGTGTTTGGCACCGTGCAGGTGAGCGCCACAATCAGGACTGCATACGACCGAGGCACACAGGGCCAACACCCGGCATCATGGTGTGGGGAGCGATCTCCTACACTGGCCGTACACCACTGGTGATTGTCGAGGGGACACTGAATAGTGCACGGTACATCCAAACCGTCATCGAACCCATCGTTCTACCATTCCTAGGCCGGCAAGGGAACTTGCTGTTCCAACAGGACAATGCACGTCCGCATGTATCCCGTGCCACCCAACGTGCTCTAGAAGGTGTAAGTCAACTACCCTGGCCAGCAAGATCTCCGGATCTGTCCCCCATTGAGCATGTTTGGGACTGGATGAAGCGTCGTCTCACGCGGTCTGCACGTCCAGCACGAACGCTGGTCCAACTGAGGCGCCAGGTGGAAATGGCATGGCAAGCCGTTCCACAGGACTACATCCAGCATCTCTACGATCGTCTCCATGGGAGAATAGCAGCCTGCATTGCTGCGAAAGGTGGATATACACTGTACTAGTGCCGACATTGTGCATGCTCTGTTGCCTGTGTCTATGTGCCTGTGGTTCTGTCAGTGTGATCATGTGATGTATCTGACCCCAGGAATGTGTCAATAAAGTTTCCCCTTCCTGGGACAATGAATTCACGGTGTTCGTATTTCAATTTCCAGGAGTGTATTTGCCTGCGTGTATTGGTTTGAGAATGGGAAGTAATTGCCGAAAAAGAAATCATTGAAACTGTTCCTCACATAATTATGCACAGTACGTTGTTTAGGGATTAATTTCCAGTTCAGTAATCAAGCAGTTGTTTGTTTGATTGCCAATTCATTTATTACTTAATGTGCATCATATATACATACAAAACAGAGTTCATACATCTGTGTATGTGCGTTTCGAAGCTCCTGATAACCCTCTGGATCGTATGGATCGTATTGAAGCCAATTTGACACAGAAACCGCAGGCCTCACATCAGCACTTTTGGATTTATAGCTTTCTAGCTCGAATACGACCGGAGACACGGTGAGGCGAAGCGACGTATACCGATCCTGCCTTGGAGGCGGTCAAGTGGGAGATGTGTCTCAGAGCTGGATAGTGACAGATGGTGACGCGAGATTAGACGCTCACGTAGTCTATGTATCAGCCGATAGAGGACAGTATTCGTTAGGGGCTGTGATTGAGTTTCGATTGTGCCCACTAGAGTGCACTAAAGTAATAGAATGTTTTTCATAAACTGTTCTAGTATTTTTATAAAGTGTTATTATGTCGTTTTTTGTATGTAAAATGTTATAAATGTATTTTAGCAGTATGAATGATGCGTGAGTGTGGTTTAAGGTTAATATGAAGATAATAGTTTAACGACGTATGTAGTGGGATTTAGTGTGGGAACATTTCGAAGAAGTATGGATGTGGACAAAGGGGATATTTGTAGAAAGATTTGTAAAATAAGTTAATGGTAAAGGGAAAGTTAATTAAAGTATAAATAACAATAGTAAATAACTTTATGCATAAACAAAACTTAAGCATATCAGATAATTACGTCGGTAAAAAGTGCAGCCGTTAGGTTTACTATTTTGCGATTGGTTATTAATGAAAAGCGCGGACTGACGCGGAACAATGTTGTTCTGCTATTGGCTGTTGAGTAGACTGACCAATGGTAAAGCAATATTCTTCGCGCGCGTTTCTCTGCTGGTAGAGAAGAGTTAGAGCATTCTAGAGAGGAGTCGGAGCCTAGCCATGAAACAGTTCGGACGTGTGTGGTAGTAGTTCCGATGGAAATGATAAGTTGCCGGATCTAGCAGTTTTTCATATATCAAAAGTATTGTAAAGTGACGGCATAATTATTCCGATGTGTGTGTAGAAATTTCGGAATTTTTAAGTCAATTTTGTGACGAGAAAAGACATAAATTCCGCGTGGCGTATTGAGCAGGTCAGTGGCTAAAAACTGTGACTGCATTAGGTACCGACAGACTTAATATTTGGTGAGCGTTCTCAACGAAAACAATCCGTATTTTTGTAGCTATTGCGTTTTCGGGAAATGCAACACCATAAACTTGCTAATGTGAGTGAAAGGGATTTTTGAGTGACTGTGTTAAGACTAGCACGGGCTTGGCAGTGATACTTGTTCACCTAAGTTTCAGAATATATTAATTAAGGACAAAATTTTCAACCTTTCATTTCGTGTGAAAAATTTCTCCCGAAACCTAGATTAGTGGCTTTAATTGCAGCCTGGTTCACGTCGAAGTACAATAGGTTTCACTCGGCAGCCCTACCGATGATCTGCTGAGACAATGTTCACAGGTAGGTGCAGGTTCGTCGAAAAGGGACGGAAGGAACCGCGCCGCCGCAACGGGAAAGAACGGGCTTTTTCCAGCTCCAGGTATATAGGCTGCCCTGGATGGCAGCCACATTGTGTGGAAGAGTATTGACCGCCTAGTCGACCAGCTTTGTACGGCAGCCTACATGTTAAGAAGAAGAAACGGTTTTACAGGACCCTACATGTGGGTTGCCCTGCACGAAAAGCATACTGTATTGGTGTAAGATCAGCCTGTTTTATCACCTTGCTTTTTACAGCGGCCTGTACGTCATGGGTAAATAAACTACACGGGTGTCCCAAATTAAAGTAACGAAGTGGAAGTTCCCCATCCTGTGTCTAACTCACGATATAATCATACAATCTGTCAACAGATGTCGTAAAGATCGTGTTCTGCGTGGAAGACGGCATTCTAATCAACGGACAACCATGACAGCAACGACGCCAGGACACTCATCAAGCGGTGTAGTGTTTGCAGGGTAGTCCCACATCAACAATCGCTAAGTACACAGTTACAGGCGGTCCAGTATGGCACAGAGAAGACGCTTACAGACTCTCTGCTGTGGAGGGCAGTAGGAAGATTCAAAGCAGGACATGGACAAATGGCTTTATATGAATCGTTGTGTTTTTTCTCGAATGAGGAAACGGTTTGTTGAAACGGAACCCGTATCCAAAAGACTAGGAGAGGGTGACAACGTGACATCAGAAGTAGTGGACCGTTATTTGGCTGTAAGTGCATGACAGTACCGCCTTAGTATTGCACTGCAACTGGCATCTGATGTCGAAGCATCCAATGGACGTGTTGTATTGAGGCAAACGATGTACAGAAGGCTTCAGTACAGTGGCCTTTAATTGCTGAAGACCTGCTGTCTGCTTGACGTATCTTCAGAGAAGGGAACGTCTAGATTGTAGCTGTCAACATGCCACTTGGTGGGCCAATATTCATTGCACACATGAGTCCCGATTTGATCTGGAGAGCGATTCCCGATGGATTCGCATCTGGAGCGCACGTGGAACCCCATTTCGGGTTAGAAACATTATAGAACGAGACAGACATGGATGAGGTGTGGGCAGGGGTTATGTTGACCACTCGAACACCAATTCATGATATTTTAGGGGTGAATAAGCAAGTTTTAACCGCTGTCAGGTACCGTGAGCAGATATGGAATATCATGCACGGTTGTTGCGTGGTGCTGTTGGCCCAGACTTTGTACTGGAGGACGATAATGCTCGACCTCATTGAGCACAGCGGTTGGTGTTTTTTTGGAAATGGAAGGTATTGCTCGCCGAGCAGGTCTGGGATGCACTATGGAGATGAGTCAGCATCCACCAACCACTCTCCAAGACTTGTGAGCCGCCTCGCACGAAGACTGTCGTTATTGAGTCAACAAAAACTTAATGACATCATTTACAGCGTACCCTGTCGTTTTCAGGACTCTTCTGGTGCCATATGTGGTCGCACACAATTTTTTATTGGGTCATCATTCTTCTAACTGATTTGATGCAGCCTGCAAAGAATTCCTCTCCTGTTCCAACCTCTTCATCTTAGAGTAACACGTGCAACCTGCGTCCTGAATCGTTTGCTGGATGTATTCTACTCTCAGTTTTCCTCTACAGTTTTTTCCCTCTACAGCTCCATCTAGTACCATGGACGTCATTCCCTCATATCTTAACAGATATCTATGATTCTGTTCCTTCTCTTTCACAGTGTTTTCCACACATTCTGTTTCTCTCCAAATCTGCGCAGAATCTCCTCATTCCTTACCTTATGAGTCCACCTGATTTTCAAGATTCGTCTCTCTAGCACCACATCTTAAACGATTAGATTTTTTATTTTCCGATTTTCCCATAGTCTTTATTTCACTAACACACAATGCTGTGTGTACATTCTCAGAAATATCTTTCTCAAATTAAAGCCTATGTTTGACACTAGTAGACTTCTCTTGGCCAGGAATGCCTTTTGTGTCAGTGCTAGTCTGCTTCTGATGTCCTCATTGCTCTGTCGGTCATTGGTTATTTTGTTGCCTAGGTGGTAGAATACCTTAACTTCATCTACTCTGTGAGCCTCAGTCCTGATGTTAAGATCCACGTTGTTCGCATTTATGCTACTTCGTATTACTTTCATCTTTTTTCGATTTACTCTCAATCCATATTCTGTACTCATTAGATTGTTCTTTCCGCTCAGCATATCATGTAATTCTTCTTCAATTTCACTCACTATAGCAATGTCCTCAGCTAATCGTATCATATCCTTTCACACTGAATTTTGATTTCTTTCTTTAAACTTACTTTTATTTCCATCATTATCTCTTCGATGTATAGCTTGAACAGTAGGGGGAAAAGACTGCATCCCTGTCTTACACCTTTTCCAGTCCGAGCCCTTCGTTCTTGGTCGTCCACTCTTATTATTTCCCTCTTGGTTCTTGTATATATTCGATATTACCGGTCTCTTCCTACAGCTTACGCGTATTTTGCTCGGAATATCTAACATCTTGAACCATTTTACATTGTCGAAGGTGACTTGATTTTTCTTTAGTCTTGCTTCCAATATCAAACGCAGCGTGAAAGTTGCATCTCATGTGCCTTTACGTTTTCTAGAGACAAACTGGTCGTCATTTAGCACATCCTCAATTTTCTATTCCATTCTCCTGTATATTATCTTGGTTAGCATCTGGATGCATGAGCTGTTAAACTGATTGTGCGATACTCCTCGCGCTTATCAGCTCCTGCAGTCTTTAGAATTGTGTGGATGAAATTTTTCCGAAAATTTTATGGTACGTTGCCACACGCATACATTCTGCACACCAACGTGAAGGGTCGTATCGTTGCCACTTACCCAATGATTTCAGAAATTATAATGGAATATTATGTACTCTTTCTGCCTTATTTGATCTTACGTCCTCCAAAGCTTTCTCAAATTCTGATTCCAATACTGGATTCCCTATCTCTTCTAAATCGTACTGGATCCCCTAACTCTTCTAAATGGTCTCCTGTTTCTTCTCCCCCCCCCCCCCCCACCTTCATAGAGGCCTTCAGTGTACTCTATCCGCCCTCTCTTCTGCATTTAACAGTGGAATTCCCTCTTTATGCTACCACCCTTGCATTTAATGTCACCGTACGTTGTTTCGACCTTCCTTGCTGAGTCATTCCTTCCGACAGTCGTTTCATTTCAGATTTCTTCACATTCTTCATGCAGTCACTGCGTCTTATCTTACATGCCCTTCCTTTTATTTCATTTGTCAGTCACTTGTATTTCTGTATTCCTGAATTTACCTGATAATTTTTGTACTTCCTTATTTCATTGATCAACTGAAGTGTTTCTTCTGTTACCCACGGTTTCCTTGCAGTTACTTTTTTGCACATATGTTTTTCTTTCCAACCTCTATAATGGCCCTTTTTAGAGATATACTTCCTCATCAGTTGTACTGCTTAGTGAGCTATTCCTTGCTGCTGTACCTATAGCCTTAGAGAACTTCAAGTATGTCTCATCATCACTTAGTACTTCCGTATCCAAATTCTTTGCGTTTTGATTCTTCTTTACGAATCTCTTGGACTTCAACCTACTATACATCGCTACTGTATTGTGATCTAAGTCTATATCTGCTCCTGGCTACGCCTTATGATCCAGTATCTGATTTTGGAATCTCTGTCTGTCCATGACGCATTCTAGCTGAAATCTTCCCGCTGTTTCCCAAGTATACCGTCTCGTATTGTGATTCTTGAAGCGAGTATTCGCTATTACTAGCTGCTCAATTAGTGTTTCGCCTTTCTCATTCCTTGTCCCAACCCCATATGCTCCTGTAACTTTCACTTCTACTCCTTCCTCTACAGCTCAGTTCTAGTCCCCCAGGACTACTAGAATTTTGTCTTCACACTGTATTACCCTTTCACTATCCTCATTAACCTTAACTCTTTGTCTTCTGCTTGCGACGTCGACATCTATACCTGAACTACCTTTGTCGGTGACGGTTTGCTATCGTTTCTGGTTTGCTATCGTTTCTGGTTTGCTATCGTTTCTGATAAGAACTAGGCTATAAATGATCAGTTCACTGTAACACACTCTTTTCCCTACCTTTCTATTCATAAAAAATCCTACTCCAATTGTACCATTTTCTGCTGCAGCCGATATTACTCTATACACATCTGATCAGAAGTCCTTCTCTTCTTTCCATTTCACATCACTGACTCTTACTATATCTAGACTGAGCCTTTGCATTTCCATTTTCAATTTTCTAGATTTCCTATCACATTCAAGCTTCTGACATCCCACGGCCCGACTCGTAGAACGTTATCCTTTTTTCGTTATTGAATCTTTTTGTCATGGTCACCTCCTCCTTGGCAGCCACCTCCTGGAGATCCGAATGGGGGACTATTACGGAATATTTTGCCAATGGAGAGATCATCATGATACTTTTTCAATTATATACCATATATTGTGTGGATGTACGTTATGTGTCCTTAATGCAGTGGGTTCCGTTGCCTTCTGCATCTTCATGCCGTTGATCATGGCTGATTCTTCCACCTTTTTCCACAGTTTCCCACCCCAAGGACATGGTACTTCCCTATACCTCTGTCCACTTCTCCGCCATCTTTGACAAAGACGTTGGCAGAATGAGGTTGACTTCTTATTCCGGAAGTCTTCGGCCGCCAATGCTGTTTATTAATCAAAATTGAAACGGTGGCAGGGTTCGAACCCAGGACCGAGGACGTTTTGATTACTAATCAAAGACCCCATATTGAGCACATTAACCAATTCTCGGAATGTGTGTGCAAATCAGTTACGTTGGAAAATAACGAAGAACATTTTTGTCAACCTCTATGTTTGTTACACTCGATTCCGTTCTGTATTCTTTACATTGTATCTACTTTAGTATCACTTGGTTTTACCGTTTTGTGGCAAAATAAAAGCAACCTTGCAGAAATCCCAGTTGTTACTTTAATTTACGACTCCAGTGTATTTTCAGGCTCTCATGTGTAGCCTACCCGAATGACAGGTGTCTTATTGCACAATCATTTTCACAGTACTGTGCATTAGCTCACAATAATTGTCTACCGTGTTGCACTCTGTATGGTAGAGAACTGGCCAGTAACTAAAAACCCGAAAATAAGAGCATGTAAATTCATCTGAGCTCGTTAATTAAGATTTTGTGGTAGTAGGAGACCAATTACGAAAGAGGAACCACGCAGAGGAAATTTTGTAGCCAATGATTTCGGACAATATGGGTAGTAGTGACATGTCTTACGTCGTTACACTGTTTAAAAACATCCTACTATACCTTCATACCATACCTTCCATCATATTTTATCCTGTGAAGTAGGCAGATTCCCTGAATATGTTAAACAGGCCACGCAAACAATATCTGAAAGTTGTGTCGTTGTCTTATTCACCGTTTACCGTCAACTGTCACGGCCAGTATCATATCGGCTTTTGACTATAGCTCTCCTGCAGTACTGGACAAGTATGCGCCAATACCATCTACTCAAGATTTCGCAGGAGGACTAAAGTCTGAATGCTCATCAACATCTGTTTCTGTTCTATCCAGGATTTGAAGCGAGTTGCCTCACTGTGAGGAGTCAGGAATGATTAGTTGGTAAGAGATGTTACCTGCATACAGTAGTACGTATCACCGTAGCCATCGCGTGTAGGTTTCCTACCGAGGAAGAAAAAGATCGTCTGGACAGGGTGGAAGGTGACCAGTCGGCCGGTCAACAGCCGGATCGGGCCGCTGTGTACCCGGCTAATGAGGGCCAGTAATTGGCCACAAGACGTGGCGCCGCCGTCTCAGTCACCATTACGGCGGGCTGTGTTTGCCCGGCCGCGCCTGCGCCGTACGGCCAATATTTACCTTGCGTCGTGGTCACGCTATTTTGCTGCCCACCAGGCAACGTCGTAGGTTGCCGACACCGAGGAGGTCTTCACTGGAGGCCACGTAGCTTCGTCATATCCTAGTGCAAATTAATCTTGTCCATTGCGAGCGTCTCTACCTATGATAACGCTATTGCTAACTTTTTCTCATTTTTTTGCTGCGTCAAAACTTCCAGTCTCTGAGGGCACACAGGTTTCAGAACCAGCAGTAGCTTTGTTCTCGAAGGCAGAGAAGGACCACGAAATCATTAATAGCTTCTACATCGATCCATGGACTCCAGGAAGGTTACCTGGGATGTGCTTTATGTCAGAAAGCACAAAAAATGTAGTATTTACAATACGTTTCAAATATGTGAATACAAGACGAACATTAAATATGAATGGTTTGTAAATCAACTTCGGTTAATAGAAAAGATGCTGCAGTGAGGAAAACAGATGACACGTTATTGGAGAAAGTAAAATGAATAAAGGTAGCACTTTTACAGTATTAAAATGGGAAGATTGTCTTACGGCAGGAATGTTACGGGTAACAGTACCTCCAGTATTAACATTCTGCAAGCATTCTTCGTGCAGGCGTTTCGCCTTAGTTTTCCTGCACCTCCTATTTATTTCATTCCGAAGTGAGTTGTATTTCTGTATTGCTGAAATTCCCTGAATATTTTTGTAATTTTTTCTTTAGTCGATCAACTGAAAATTTTTCTATCCCCGGTAGCTGAGTGGTCAGTGCGACAGCATTTCAATCCTAAGGGCCCGGGTTAGATTCCCGACTGGGTCGAAGATTTTCTAACCTCAGGGACTGGGTGTTGTGTTGTCCTAATGATCATCATTTCCTCTCCATCGACGCGCAAGTCGCCGAAGTGGCGTCAAAGACCCGCACGCAGCGAACGGTCTACCCCACTGCAGGCCCTAGTCAACCGGAGGCCCTAGTCACACGACACTTACTTACTAACTGAAATATTTCTTCTGTTGCGCATTGTTTCCTCGCAGTATTCTTCTTTCCAACTTATCTAATTCCCCTTTTTTAGAGATGTCCGTTCCTCTTCAACTGAAAACTACCGAGGTATATGCATTATGGCAGTATCTATAACCTCAGAGAACTTCAAGTAAGTCTCTTCGTCCCTTAGTGCTTCTGTACCCCACTTCTTTGCACATTGATTCTACGCGATTAGTCTCTTAAACCGTCCTACTCTTTATCACTACTAAATTGTGATCTGAGTCTGTGTGTGATCCTGGACACTCATTACAATCCATTATCTGGGTTCGGAATATGTGCCTCACCATCATGCAATCCAACAGAAATCTAATATCTCTCGGCCTTTACCGAGTATACCTCCTCCTGCTGTGATGGCTATCAGATTTTCATCTCCCTTTACGCACTGAATTACTCTGTCAATATTCGCGTACGCTGTCCCTATTTCTTCGTCATTTTCTTACGACATCACCATGTATACCTGAACTACTGTTGTCGCTCTTGGTTTTTTGCCGTTTCTATCAAAACAACCCTATCATTTAACTGTTCTAGTAACTCACTCTTCGCCCAACCTTCCTATTCATGTTCTGCTGTCGTTCATATTATCCTGCGTTCGTACGACGAGAAATCCTTGCCTTCTTTCCATTTCACGTCACTGACACCCACTTTATCTCAGTTTAGCTTTTGTCTTTCCCTTTTCAAATTTTCGAGCTTCCCTATCATGTCGAAAATGTTTAAAAGTGTTAAGGCAATTCAATCTTGAGGCCAGTAAAGAAGGAATTGATGCATCAAACTATGGAACAATCTCCCTAGCCAGTATATCAGTAATTGGAAAAGTTAATTCTCAGCCAATACAAGTCATCATAATAATCTTAGTCGTGGTGGGTGGCCTTGCATAACGCTCACCACTCTTATAATCTGAATTTCAGAAAGGCCTCATCGGCTGCAGCTTTCCTCGATCTGACAGTTGCTTACAACACAATATACAGAGAAGATTCAATGATCAAGTTTTAATTTTTTTGATGTAATTTCATATCTTAGGCTAGCAAGTTACTCAACAATTTGCTCTCTTATCAAATACTTCTAGTTTTCTGAACGGAAAAGCTAGCAGAGAGACAACCTTACGACGGCTTGCCTCGTGGATCAATCCTGGCTCCAACACTGTTTATTTCGTATATCTACGAAATACCAGATATTGGCTCCAAGGAAATCCAATATGCAGATGACCTGGCACTGTTATCTCATAAAAACGACGTCAAGCATAGGAGAACGCATTCTCAAGTGATCTCACCATAGTGAACTTGAAAATTTACAAATGGGGACTCCAACCAGACCCAAGTAAAACGGAGGTCACAACGTTCCATCTCAACTATAAAGAGCTACATACACTATGTGATAGAAAGTATCCGGACACTCCAAAAACATACGTATTTCATATTAGGTGCATTGTGCTGCCACCTACTGTCAGGTAGCCCATATCAGCGACCTCAGTAGTCATTTGACATCGTGAGAGAGCACAATGGGGCGCTCCACGGAACTCACTGACTTCGAACGTGGTCAGGTGATTTGACGTCACTTGTTTCATACGTCTATTATCTCTATCAATCCCATCTAGTACGGGTCCCATACTGACGACCACTTTCCAAGTATTTATCAAACGAAGATTTTGTAAGTTGCACCATTTGATGACAGACTACATTTCATGAGGACTTTTTCAATGAATCTCAGACTGACGTCTGCCTTTCCTGTTGTTAATTTTTATGTGGTCGTTCCAACTTAAACCCTTCGAATCCATTCTGCTGGATTCAAATATTTTATGCAAATAGCTCCTTCCAGTGACTGCTCTGAATTAGTGTAGTCATACAATAGTGGGTCTCTCTGTCTACGTATAGGCAATACGTTGTATTTGTTAGCCGGCCGGAGTGGCCGAGCGGCTCTAGGTACTACAGCCTGGAACCACGCGACCGCTACGGTCGCAGGTTCGAGTCCTGCCTCGGGCATGGATGTGTGTGATGTCCTTAGGTTAGTTAGGTTTAAGTAGTTCTAAGTTCTAGGGGACTGATGACCTCAGAAGTCCCACAGGGCTCACAGCCATTTTTGTATTTGTTTCCGTTGAGTGGTAACTGCCAATCGCTGCACCAAGCGCCAATCCTCCGCAGGCCTTGCTGCATTTCGCTCCTCGACAGGACACTGCCATTTAGCAGCACTGCACGAACCTCTCAAAGAAGCTTGGTTCAAGAGAAAATCTACTCTACAAAAAAATCACGGAAGCAGCTGGGAAGTAAATTCCGGTATGGCAAGTAGAGCCGCCTTTTCATTTGCTGTATACTTCTGAACAATGTGCCTCTTCTTGGAAAAACGCTGCACATACTGCTCAGATGGGTCTATGTTTAAATAAGGCCTAAGGACCATTAGTGACAGTTAACATCTTCAGTCACTCAATGATTGTCTGTTCCGTCCGATATTGCCACCCCCCGCCCCTGTACCACGAGTAAAAGCGGCAAAGGGCCGAATGTAAGGAAGATGGAGTAGCACAAACTGTATAGAAGTCATGAATACCACCTTCGGTCGATCTTCAGGTGAAACGCTGGAGTCCACCTCAGAACAATCCACCAGATTAAAAACACAGTGACGTAGGTTGCAATGTTTGGTCTACCAAATCGTTGATTATCGAGACTCGCACATCTGAACAAGATGAATGAGCTGTGGTCACATCTTGAAGAAGTGAGGTTATTATGAAAGTGTGACTTCTGACTGTGCAACAAAGCATCAAACTGCCCGCTCCACGCATTTAAAGGTAGAGTGAAAGACCAGAAAGAATTGACTCTGAGCGCTACAATCTACTAGTCAATTTTAAACAATAAACTACACATCAGTTGTGTGTGTCTATGTACACGTGTACGGTCTGTAGGGTCATATTATAATGATGCTGTAAAGATTATCCGTGTTCATGAATGACCGATAAAAGTCGAACATCACTCCTTACAGTAACAAGCAGACAAGTATATAATGAATGGTGACTCATGATGTAGTGCTCATAAAGCTGAACAAATACACAGAAAATAATTTCACAACAGCAATCATTTTAATTGGGGTAAATGTAGAGTGTGGTGCTGAATGTATTATGTGGAAATTCATAAATGAGCACTCATCAGCTTCCCATTGAACTGGACACATCCAAGAACACGACGTCTGGAGAATGGTTGCAGAGCAGGAGTTTCATTCTTATCATAGAAAGTGTTTAGAAGGAATAGGATGCAAGGAATAGGACCAAACGGTCTTGAACCTTTAGTTTGCTTTTGTTCGTGGAACATTGTTCACTAATGAAGCATGGTATTTTCAACTCTCGCAGTACAACGGTGTCCGGTGTCTCAAACTACCAATATTATTTTCTGTTGACTCTGCACTGGAACCGTATAAGATCAATGAGCACCACATTTCTTGTTGTCCCCGTCTTTGAATAATCTTGTCTGTCTGTCTGTCTTGTCTGTGTTGCACAAATGTGGAAACTGTGCCTCATGTGATCCACATGACGATGTGATTTCAGCATGACGCTGCACCATGTCGCTTCGATATTTTTATCGGTGATTACCTCAGCAGCAGATATCCTCCTTCCTAGATTGCAAGGAGGAGTCGTGTCCTCTTAAGTAGCTAGAACTATCGCCGTATAAAACATGCAAACAGGTTATATAGTGGGTTTCTAGTTAAGAAATGGCATTTTAGTGTTATTACCGAGAATATCGCGTCATGCCTCGTAAAAGAGAGAGAAATGACTACCTGCACTTCCAGAATTTGAGAGTGGCAAGACCATGGTGTATCGGATCTGTGGTATAATGTGCCGCCACACTGTTACTCATATTGGCTGGCATCTCCTGACTGTCATGCTGATATGAAATCGATGGGTGGGAGAGGAAAATACACTCCTGGAAATTGAAATAAGAACACCGTGAATTCATTGTCCCAGGAAGGGGAAACTTTATTGACACATTCCTGGGGTCAGATACATCACATGATCACACTGACAGAACCACAGGCACATAGACACAGGCAACAGAGCATGCACAATGTCGGCACTAGTACAGTGTATATCCACCTTTCGCAGCAATGCAGGCTGCTATTCTCCCATGGAGACGATCGTAGAGATGCTGGATGTAGTCCTGTGGAACGGCTTGCCATGCCATTTCCACCTGGCGCCTCAGTTGGACCAGCGTTCGTGCTGGACGTGCAGACCGCGTGAGACGACGCTTCATCCAGTCCCAAACATGCTCAATGGGGGACAGATCAGGAGATCTTTCTGGCCAGGGTAGTTGGCTTACACCTTCTAGAGCACGTTGGGTGGCACGGGATACATGCGGACGTGCATTGTCCTGTTGGAACAGCAAGTTCCCTTGCCGGTCTAGGCGGTTTGGATGTACCGTGCACTATTCAGTGTCCCCTCGACGATCACCAGTGGTGTACGGCCAGTGTAGGAGATCGCTCCCCACACCATGATGCCGGGTGTTGGCACTGTGTGCCTCGGTCGTATGCAGTCCTGATTGTGGCGCTCACCTGCACGGCGCCAAACACGCATACGACCATCATTGGCACCAAGGCACAAGCGACTCTCATCGCTGAAGACGACACGTCTCCATTCGTCCCTCCATTCACGCCTGTCGCGACACCACTGGAGGCGGGCTGCACGATGTTGGGGCGTGAGCGGAAGACGGCCTAACGGTGTGCGGTACCGTAGCCCAGCTTCATGGAGACGGTTGCGAATGGTCCTCGCCGATACCCCAGGAGCAACAGTGTCCCTAATTTGCTGGTAAGTGGCGGTGCGGTCCCCTACGGCACTGCGTAGGATCCTACGGTCTTGGCGTGCATCCGTGCGTCGCTGCGGTCCGGTCCCAGGTCGATGGGCACGTTCACCTTCCGCCGACCACTGGCGACAACATCGATGTACTGTGGAGACCTCACGCCCCACGTGTTGAGCAATTCGGCGGTACGTCCACCCGGCCTCCCGCATGCCCACTATACGCCCTCGCTCAAAGTCCGTCAACTGCACATACGGTTCACGTCCACGCTGTCGCGGCATGCTACCAGTGTTAAAGACTGCGATGGAGCTCCGTATGCCACGGCAAACTGGCTGACACTGACGGCGGCGGTGCACAAATGCTGCGCAGCTAGCGCCATTCGACGGCCAACACCGCGGTTCCTGGTGTGTCCGCTGTGCCGTGCGTGTGATCATTGCTTGTACAGCCCTCTCGCAGTGGCCGGAGCAAGTATGGTGGGTCTGACACACCGGTGTCAATGTGTTCTTTTTTCCATTTCCAGGAGTGTATAAACATCTATAACACAGTTAATGAAAGAAGTCAGGGAGTACGATTAATATAATTCTCGCTCAATATCTGCAGCGTGTTGGTTACTTTAAACAAACAAACAACATTAAGTGTAGTATGAGGTGAACTAGCCTACTGGGCACTATGTCTTAAAACATGGCAATCCATTAAATCGTTAAGAACAAAGTTTACTGAGACTATCTGATTTTCTGTTCTTACTGTCGTGATTTTGTATTTTTCTGTTCCCTTAGAATCGCCTTGTAAGACTTGAAGCACCGAAGAAAGTTATGATTGGAAATACTCCGTCATGAAAAGCGGTAATTATCCCTTCAAACAGATGCAATCTTTTTATTATGTAATTTAGTCAAATTAGTAAAAGTGGGAGAGTGTTACTAATTTTCTTTTTTTATGTATGACGGGTGTCTTTCTTCATACATTATTACTCGTTTCCTAGATTTTGAGACAAGCTATCCTGTTCTTGTACAGGTTTGCTTACTGTGTTAAGTACAGTGACTTAAAATGATAAACAAATAACGAAACAATAAAGAAATATTACTAAAGTGTAAAAATGGGTTGAAAATTATGGGCCAAGAAAAATAAATGGCAAAGTAGAAATCGGTCTAAGGGATTAGAACAATAAGCTCTACCAGTCGCAATTAGGGACTATTATTAGCATGTAGCGACTATTACTCCACGCCTCATAAAGTTACAGTCATGGAATTCAGCTGCATTCATTACGGATAAATTCACAGAAATTATTCTGTAATCGTAAAAAAATTTCCAGCTATTTACAAGAAACACGTGACAGCAGAATAAGATTCACTTTTAAATGTTGAATAAACATAGAAATTTATCAACTGGAGTACATATGGCCTGGGAGGAAACTAATAAAAAAAATCGATGCAGGGAACTAAAACTTCAGTGACTGTCATTAATACCCCTTTATACGGACAGAGGATGACTACATGGCACCAAAGTTAGTGTCCAGTCCATAGCGATTGAGACATGAGCTGATATAGTGGGTTGGAAAGCAAAAACTGAAATGCTTAACTCCGTTTTTAAAGTTTCTTTACATAGGAAACCTAGGAGATTTGCACTTTACTCATCTTACATCTGAAAAGATGAATGAAATTAGTATTAGTGCCAGTGGTGTTGAGAAACGGCTGAAATTGTTAAGCCTATACTGAATTTTTGGCTGAGTTAACCCCTATCGTTTCGTCCTTGGGCTGTTCTGGTCATTCTCAGAGGCGCTCCTCCGCTGAGTCTTGACGATTGACCAGTCGGACGTCCTTGAGCTACATATATACTGTAGGAAATGTGGAGCGGTTGAAGTAACACATGATGAACAGAGATAATCCTTGTCAAAGGTAAAACATAACTATCGATTGTCGCCTTGTCAAAGATAAAATTGTCTAGCGATTCTGCAGAGCTAATTTCCATACAGCTTTACTGTATGGTTAAATAATGATGGCGTCCTCTTGGGTAAAATAGTTCCCCATTCGGATCTCCGGGCGGGGACTACTCAAGAGGACGTCGTTATCAGGAGAAAGAAAACTGGCGTTTTACAGATCGGAACGTGGAATGTCAGATCCCTTAATCGGGCAGGTAGGTTAGAAAATTTAAAAAGGGAAATGGATAGGTTGAAGTTAGATATAGTGGGAATTAGTGATGTTCGGTTGCAGGAGGAACAAGACTTTTGGTCAGATGAATACAGGATTATAAATACAAAATCAAATAGGGGTTATGCAGGAGTAGGTTTACTAATGAATAAAAAAATAGTAGTAAGCTACTACCAACAGCATAGTGAACACATTATTGGGGCCAAGATAGACACGAAGCCCATGCCTACTACAGTAGTACAAGTTTATATGCAAACTAGCTCTGCAGATGATGAAGAAATTGATGAAATGTAGCCGGCCGGTGTGGCCAAGCGGTTAAAGGCGTACAGTCTGGAACCGCGTGGCCGCTACGGTCGCAGGTTCGAATCCTGCCTCGGGCATGGATGTGTGTGATGTCCTTAGGTTAGTTAGGTTTAAGTAGTTCTAAGTTCTTGGGGACTGATGACCTTAGAAGTTAAGTCCCATAGTGCTCAGAGGCATTTGAACCATTTTTTTGATGAAATGTATAATGAGATAAAAGAAATTATTCAGGTAGTGAAGGGAGACGAAAATTTAATAGTCATGGGTGACTGGAATTCGAGAGTAGGAAAAGGGAGACAAGGAAACATAGTGGGTGAATATGGATTGGGGGAGAGAAATGAAAGAGGAAGCCGTCTGGTAGAATTTTCCACAGGGCATAAATTAATGATAGCTAACACTTGGTTCAAGAATCACAAAAGAAGGTTGTATACATGGAAGAATCCTGGAGATACTAGAAGGTATCAAATAGATTATATAATGGTAAGACAGAGATTTAGGAACCAGGTTTTAAATTGTAAGACATTTCCAGGGGCAGATGTGGACCCTGACAACAATCTATTGGTTATGAACTGTAGATTAAAACTGAAGAAACTGTAAAAAGTTGGGAATTTAAGGAGATGGGACACGGATAATCTGAAAGAACCATAGGTTGTACAGAGTTTCAGTGAGAGCATAAGGGAACAATTGACAGGCATGGGGGATAGAAATACAGTAGAAGAAGAATGGGTAGCTCTGAGGGATGAAGTAGTGAAGGCAGCAGAGGATGAAGTAGGTAAAAAGACGAGGGCTAGTAGAAATCCTTGGGTAACAGAAGAAATATTGAATTTAATTGATGAAAGGAGAAAATATAAAAACGCATTAATGAAGCAGCCAAAAGGGACTACAAACGTCTCAAAAATAAGATCGACAGGAAGTGCAAAATCGCTAAGCATGGATGGTCAAGATGACAAATGTAAGGATGTAGAGGCTTATCTCACTGGGGGTAAGATAGATACTACCTACAGGTAATTTAAAGAGACCTTTGGAGAAAAGAGAGCCACTTTTATGAATATCAAGAGCACAGATGGAAACACAGTTCGAAGCGAAGAAGGGAAAGCAGAAAGGTTCAAATGGTTCAAATGCCTCTGAGCACTATGGGACTTAACAGCTGTGGTCATCAGTCCCCTAGAACTTAGAACTAATTAAACCTAACTAACCTAAGGACATCACACACATCCATGCCCGAGGCAGGATTCGAACCTGCGACCGTAGCAGTTCCAGACTGCGCTCCTAGAACCGCGAGACCACCGCGGCCGGCAAGCAGAAAAGTGGAAAGAGTATATAGAGGGTCTATACAAAGGCGATGTACTTGAGGACAATTTTATGGAAATGGAAGAGGATGTAGATGAAGGTGGAATGGGAGATGTTATACTGCGTAAAAAGTTTGACAGAGCACTGAAAGACCTTAGTCGAAACAAGGCCCCGGGAGTAGACAACATTCCATTGGAACTACTGACGGCCTTGGGAGAGCCAGTCCTGACAAAACTCTACCATCTGGTGAGCAAGATGTATGAGACAGGCGAAATACCCTCAGACTTCAAGAAGAATATAATAATTCCAATCCCAAAGAAAGCAGGTGTTGACAGATGTGAAAATTACCGAACTATCAGTTTAATAAGTCACAGTTGCAAAATCCTAACGCGAATTCTTTACAGACGAATTGAAAAACTGATAGAAGCCGACCTCGGTGAAGATCAGTTTGGATTCCGCAGAAATGTTGGAACACGTGAGGCAATACTGGCTCTACGACTTATCTTAGAAAATAGATTAAGGAAAGGCAAACCTACATTTCTAGCATTTGTGGACTTAGAGAAAGCTTTTGACAATGTTGACTGGAATACTCTCTTTCAAATTCTAAAGGTGGCAGGGGTAAAATACAGGGAGCGAAAGGCCATTTACAATTTGTACAGAAACCAGTTGGCAGTTATAAGAGCCGAGGGGCATGAAAGGGAAGCAGCAGTTGGGAAGGGAGTGAGACAGGGTTGTAGCCTGTCCCCGATGTTATTAAATGTGTATATTGAGCAAGCAGTGAAGGAAACAAAAGAAAAATTCGGATTAGGTATAAATTCCATGGAGAAGAAAGAAAAACGTCGATGACATTGTAATTCTGTCAGAGACAGCAAGGCCTTGGAAGAGCAGCTGAACGTAATACACAGTGTCTTGAAAGGAGGATATAAGATGAACACCAACAAAAGGAAAACAAGGATAATGGAATGCAGTCGAATTAAGTCGGGTGATGCTGAGGGAATTAGATTAGGAAATAGTAAAGGAGGTTTGCTATTTGGGTAGCAAAATAACTGATGATTATCGAAGTAGAGAGGATATAAAATGTAGACTGGCAATGGCAAGGAGAGCGTTTCTGATTAAGAGAAATTTGTTAACATCGAGTATAGATTTAAGTGTCAGGAAGTCGATTCTGAAAGTATTTATATGGAGTGTGGCCATGTATGGAAGTGAAACATGGACATTAAATAGTTTGGACAAGAAGAGAATAGAAGCTTTCGAAATATGGTGCTACAGAAGAATGCTGAAGATGAAATGGGTAGATTACATAACTAATGAGGAGGTATCGAATAGAATTGGGGAGAAGAGGAGTTTGTGGCACAACTTGACAAGAAGAAGGGACCGGTTGGTAGGACTTGTTCTGAGGCATCAAGGGATCACAAATTTTGCATTGGAGGGCAGCGTGGAGGGTAAAAATCGTAGAGGGAGTCCAAGAGATGAATACACTAAGCAGATTCAGAAGGATGTAGATTGCAGTAAGTACTGGGAGATGAAGAAGCTTGCACAGGATAGAGTAGCAAGTAGAGCTGCATCAAACCAGTCTCAGGACTGAAGACAACAACAACAACAACAACAACAATGTCTATATGTTGCCTCCTCTTCCCTATTAAAATTATACTGTTGCTTATAACTTTATATGGCTACATAGTCGTGGATAGTAATTTGACGTTGTAGATAAAATTTCACTTCATGGTCTCCTGACTGAAGAGCATGCTCTATTTCTCATAGTCGACAATGACTTGTCTGCTCTTTTAGCGGAGTATTTACACTCCTCTTGATAGTTCCATTATAAATCTTACGACAAGTACATGGAATTTTGTGCACACCACATGCCAACAGAGGAGGGCGATTATCCTTCACAGTTCAGAGTACTTATTTTCTTTCTTGGTCTGAAGACCGGTTTGATGCCATGTTTATGTAAAATCTTATGATCTAATCCGTTACTTTTTTAATAAAATCGAGAGAAATTGTATTTTTCAGTCGTTGTGATTCATTCTTCTCCTTCTGTCTTCTGTTCCTTGGTCGTAAAATTCTCTTTACCTCTTTCCCTGAGTAGCCATTTTCTCGTAGGGCTGCTTCAGATGTTTTATTTCAGCGTCCAGGTGTTCCGATGTGCATATGCGTTCGGCTCTATCGACAAGACTTTTAATGACACCCCTGTTTGGTTGTTGATGCTGATAGGAGTTTTTATGCAATTATCTTTCGGTATGTGCTACTTTCTGAAAAACTGTATGTTCCAAAGTTCCATCTGACAGTCTCGGATCGATCATGTGAAACCCAATTCACTCTTTATTCAAATAGCATACTGTCAAGTCATATATTAATGACCTTGCAGACAATACTAACAGTAAAACCACGCTTTTACAGATGGTTCAGTTACATATAATGACGTACTATCTGAGAGAAGCTCCATAAATATTGACTCAAGCCTCGATAAGATTACAATTTGCTAGAGAGATTAGCAACTTGCTCGGAATGTTCAGAAACGTAAAATTTTGCATTGCACAAACGAAGAAACGTAGTATTCCAGGTCTGTAATATCAATTAGGCGCTGTTGGAATCGGCCAACTCATAGAAATACCTGTGTGTAGCACTATGTAGGGTCATGAAATGAAATGATCGCATAGATTCAGTCGTGGGTAAAGCAGGTGCTTGACTTCGGGTTATTGGTAGAATACAGGGGAAGTACCATCATCCTACAGAAGAGATTTCTTACAAATCACTCGTGCGACCGGTTCTAGAATATTACTCAAGCGTGTGGGACCGGTACTAGATAGGAATAACAAGCTATACTGGTTGTATATATAGAGAAGTGACGTACATATGGTCACAGGTTTGTTTAACATAGGAAACATCGAAAGTATTTTAACAGTGACATACAATGTAGAAATCATTTCTACAGTCTATTAATAAAAGTGTAGACTAAGGAAGGTTATAAACGAAAGCAATTTTGCTAGTAAAACAACTATTCTGTAAAACAGGAAAGTCATTTATTACCTGGCATGTATTTGCGAGCGCTGTTCCAACTTCGAACCTTCCTAGACCTACATGTAAAGTGCAAAGTAACGACAATGGGTAGGAAAAAACTGTTATCCTCAGCAAGGATGCAATGAGTGTAGATAATTGGAAACGTTTTACAAAGCGCGCAGAGGCAGTAGATTTAAGTTCTCATTTGACTGGCGTTAAACACCCTAGGAAATTACAGATACGTTCATTTAGGACGAAATTAAATTCCACACGGTCGGCTTCTCTTTATTATATGTTTCACTGGGCCATTGTAGCATTCTGTTCCGTGAGTGTGACGTCAGACTGTTTTAATTAAGTTCAGGTACGGGTAAATTAGAAAGCGAATTCCGAAACAAGCTGAGTAATTCTGTATCACTGAATTAATAAATATATAGGAGACTGTCTAAAAGATTTTCTGGAAGTGACGGCCTTTTGTTACTCCTCAATCAGTGTGCACTTGATGCTATGTACTGGTGAAGCAAAAAGTTTTTCTTACGTAAGAAAACCGAACGATGATAACTGAATCCTTACATAAGGAATGAATTTAAATATGGCTGTAGCATTTTTTTTTCTAAATGTGTGTTTCAGTAGCTTTCAGGGGCTTTTTCTAATGTGTAATAAACAGTCAAACTTTCGAACTTCGAAAGTGTCTCCTCTGCTCCAACTGCTAAAATTGTAGCGTAACTGATAGCTTTTAAATCTGGATTACCGGTGAAAGTAAATCCGAACGTATCGTATTTTAAGATTTGTTTTGAGTCATCAGTCTTCTGACCAATGTTATGTGGCCCGCCACGAATTTCTCTCCTAAACCAATCTCTTTATTCCAGAGTAGCACTCGCAATCTACGTCCTCTGTTATTTGCGTCATGAATTCCAATCTCTGTTTTCCTCAACAGTTTTTACCATCTACGGTTTTCGGTAGTACCATCGAAGTTATTCCGTGATGTTTTAACAGATTCTCCATAATCCTGTCCCTTCGTATTGTTAGTTTTTCCATATGTTCCCTATCTCGCCGGATCTCTTCAGAATCTCCTCATCCCCGTAGCTTATCGGATCTTATTTTTCAACATTCTTCGGTGGCAGTGCATCCCAAATGCTTCGATTCTGTTCCTTTCCGGCTTTCCCACACACCATTTTTCACTACCAAACAATTCTGTGCTCCAGACGTACATTCTCAGAAATTTTTTTCTCGAATTAAGGCCTGTATTTGATACCAGTGGACTTCTCTTAGCCAGGAAAGCTCTTTTCACTAGTGCTAATCTGCTTTCATGTGCTCCTTATTCCGTCCATCATTGGTTATTTTACTGGCTAGGCAGCAGAATTCCTTAACTTCACCTGCTTCGTGATCTCCAATCTTGATGTTAAATCTCTTGCTGTTCTCATTTCTGATACTTCTCCTTATGTTCGATTTTCTTCGGTTTCAATCCATATATTTCTGTATCAAAGTAGTCAAGGAAAGTTTCAATAGCAGGTCCTAGTAGATAAGAGCCTCGTATCTTATACCTCTTGTTTGGTTTGCGCAGTAGAAACATTGTATTTTATGTGGGTCGAGTAGTGGCTTCTTTCGTTAACACTTATGGTGAAAATGGGGGTGCAGGTTCTGTCTCATGAAAACGAACAGGTGGCGCACCCTTACTGTGGGACAGATGCCGCTGTGTTTCCTATTCTTAACAGGAGTCCATACGACTTTGCTTTAAAGAAAAATGCCGAGAAGACGCATTAGGACAATAGACAGCACTGCAGAATGTCTAATAGAGGTCGTGAAAATAGCTAAAGAGGAAGGTAATGCTAAAAGGAAAGCAGCTCGAATGAGAAATGTAGCAGAACGAATATTAAGGAGAAGACTTGCCACGCGCGATTTCAAGAATAACAAGATGTGGACCATCGTCATACTTCGGTGTAGCTTCAGGAAGGAAATCAGTTGCCCATGTAAAGAAACTGTAAGCATGTGACTTTGTTCCCAAACCGTCAGGCTTCATACAAATAGCTTTCATTTTAGGTTATCGGGTGGGATTGAAAGACAAATTCAATCAAGAGAAGTCTTGCAGCGAAGATTGGCTCCTCTCATATTTTGGCCGCAATGCAGAGTTACGCATCAGAAAAGCACAAGGGGTTACTTTTGCTAGAGCACTTGGAATGAACAGAGACGAAGTCAATTCTTATTTTGATTTATTGACAAGAACATTGACGGAAAACGGGTTTTTGGATAAACCAAGTAGTATCAACAGCGTAGACGAAACTGGTGTACAGTCAAACAACGAGCATGAGAAGGTTGAGGCGGCAAAAGGAAGTAGAGATGACCTTGTTATAATTTCTGCTAAATAATCAGACACAATAAGACTCAGAGCCGGCTGTATTGTGAGGGAAATTTCATGCCACTTTACTGCATTTACAAATGGGTAAATGAAAACGGAGATACCGAAGACAGTATATCCGCAGGATCAGTTGTTATGAGAAGACCGCTACGGTCGCATGTTCGAATCCTGCCTCAGGCATGAATGTGTGTGATGTCCTTAGGTTAGTTAGGTTTAAGTAGTTAGTTCAGGGGACAGATGACCTCAGCAGTTAAGTCATCAGAGCCATCTGAACCATTTTTTTGTCACCCTTTTGGATCTAGCTGTTGAAAACGAAGTCTCGATAGTCTGTCTGCTGGTTGTACGACAAATTTTTTACAGCCACGTTGCGGAAAGTTTTCAAGCCGCCAAAATCTTCCTTTAAATACACTTTTCAGTCATGGATTGTAGCTAATGTAAGCAAAGAGAGAAGAATTACGAGGCAGCGGTTTGGAGAGTTGCACGGACTCGTGCTGCATCTGTCCAGTTGGTGTATCAGGATTTAAACTACTTAAATTATCCTGCTAGACAAAGCAGTAATTCCTAACTATGCCTTTGTGTCGGACGTTAATAATACTGAGACCAAACTCCTAGGTACTGAAGATGTCGCTGAGAATTCGACTCCAGATGAACCACCAACATCACGGTCTGAATCAAATTTGTTGATGTTACGTGTTCCTGCACTACCTCAGAGAAGTAAATCCGAAAGAAAACAGGTAGCAGTGAGTCTAACATGCGACGACTTTATAGTAATTAAAAGAAAGTAAATCACTGAAGGAAAGAGTAAAGGATAATCATGTGCAGTAGAAAATGTAGCACCTGAAGAAATCAAATCCCCCAAACCAAAGGAAAAAACCGCCAACGAAGCGTCCTTTTGAAGGCACAGTTTCAGAAGAAAATGATGATATTTCCCTACACGGCAGTTCATCCGACGAAATAAATTTGGAAGAACACGACTCTGTAGAGTGCCATGATCTTCATCAAGAAACGTCGTCTACCTGTGATTGGATTCAACGTGTAGGATACCCTAGATGGCTTCATTAATCACGCACTCTCCATAAGAACACGTTTGTGTGAACGATTTAATAACAAACTTTAAAAACAACAATATTTTCTTGAATTATAAAAGCCATTGTGTATCATAACAATGTTCTTTTGTTATAAAGTTTTCTGTAAAACGACAGCTTCTTTAACAATATACAATGTTCAAACCTCTATTCCCGCCCCAATTTATAGTGATTTGAAAGTTCATATATTGATAAAAATTAATTTGAAAAAATGTGAGGCGTCTGTCCCGCCTTCACGTTATCGTTTAATCCTGAATTTTAATTCCACTCTACAAGATTTCTCTTTTCGCCATTGCTTCTTCGATGCTTACAGTAAGAGCAAAAGACTACATCCCTGTCTTACACCATTTTTAATTCGACCATTTCGTTCTTGGTCTTGCACTCTCATGCTCACTCTTGGCCCTAATACATATAATATGTTACCGTGTTTCCCTGTAGCTACCTCTATTTTTCTCAGAATTTCGAACTTCTTGCCTCATTTTAATTGTCGAATACCTTTTCCAAGTCGACAGATCCTGAGAAGGTGTCTTGATTGTTCTTCAGCCTTGTTTCCATTAGCAACCTCAACGTCAGGTTTTCCTCTCTTGTGCCTTTACCTTTCCTACAGCCAAACTGATCGTCAGCTAACACATCCTAAATTTTCTTTTCCATTCTTCTTAATATTATTCTTGTTAGCAGCTTGTATGCATGAGGTATTAAGCTGATTATGCTGTAATTCAATCACTTGGCTATTGTAGTCTTGGGAATTCTGTGGATGATGTTTTTCCGGTAGTCACATGGTATATCGCCAGATTCTTACATTCCATGCACCTTCATATACAGAATCCCGACCGACGAAAAAGTATCAGAAGGTGGTCTGAGTGCAGACTGATAGAGACAAAATTTTTCTGATATTGTTTTATGGGTATTGGGCCATGGTCCAAAGCGCAGTTCTCTGCCTAACGTTTCGTCTTTCAATGCTGAAGACATTATTATTGGCCTTAAAGACCCTGAAACTAGTTACACTCTCGAGCAGTCTCAGCAGGCCTAATTGTTTACATGTATCCATGCAACGCTCGCTTCGTGACGTCATTAGCCTACTGCCTAAGGTGGCAAGGTCGCGGCGGCGTTGAGCTTGCAGTGGAAAAGGTACGGCGCCGTTTGTTTTATGTAGCATTAGTGCCCCCAACTTGCCCAATTTTAGTTCTTCTTCTGTTCTGCTGAATATGAATTTGTGCTCTTGAACTTCTGTTGTCTCCCTCTGTGCATCACAGCGTAGTACTAATTAGATCTTGCTGCAACCCCCGTGTGAGAGGAATGAATTCTGTGATTTATTGAGTTCAGTGCGTGATCTGCTAATGCTGATTTATTCGACTTGACTAAGAAATAATTATTTCAATGCTTCTTTTTTTGCAGTTTCTGTGTACATTTGCGGTCAAGCTAACAGTAAATAGGTAAATCAGATTGCGGAACAAATTTGTGACACAATTTGCCAAAAAAGATCTTCTGATAAGACAGATCGTGAGCTATCGAGGAATCGTCAATTCCAGAATGCAATGTTGGGGGGGGGGGGGGGGGGGGAGGGGGGTGAAAATCGTAGAGACCACATTTGAATATCGTAAGCAAGTCCAACTGGATGAAGGTTGCGGCAGTTATACAGAAATGGAGAGGTTTGCTCAGCGTAGACTAGCATGCTGCATCAAAACAGGCTTGGAGCTGATTGCCTCACAACAACAACCCAGGCTGCGTTAACAATGGCACCGGCAAAAGCAGCCAGATGGCGTCGCCAAGTATCGTCCGATAATATCAGCCGACACCTTTGTCACAGAGCGTTCCATCTTCTCCGCCATTTTTGGCGTCAATGTAGGAATTATAACTTACATCCGTCTGGGAACGAACACTGTTTCCTCAGTTACTGGAATAATCAGACATGTTTTGTGGATATATAGGAAGAAGAGATAAATGTTCAACTACATATTCAGGATGAGTCGTATTGACACTGAAAAGAAAGATTACAAAAACTCTTATCAACTGCTAACAAATGCAGCGAAACAAATGTGTCAATTAAACTTTAATGTCTGTCTATCATCGTATGTGTGAAAGGCAAATACAAACTTCATAACAAGCTACTCGGGAGACCTAAAGCAGTGAAAAGTGGAAACACTTACGCCACAGTTGAAGAAACCTACTCATGTTAGACAGTCACCACACTAGTGCCTTGAAAACACTAGTAAGCAGTAGTAATAACTCTTGGACACGAAAGGTCTACCGAACACAGCTCAAAAAATTCACCGCGCTGGATAGCCGCGCTGTCTGACACACCTTGCCACGGTTCGCGCGGCTTCCCCGTCGGGAGTTCGTTTCCTCGGGCATGGGTGTCTAGGTCGTCCTTAGCGTAAGTTAGTTTAAGTTAGATTAAATAGTGTGTAAGCCTGGGGACCGGACCGACGACCTCAGCAGTTTGGTCCCGTAGGAACTTACCACAAATTTCCAGATTTTCAAAAAATTCACAAGAGTAACATTAAGCCATAAAATTGACATACGCCTCCTTACAGACTTGACGCACACGCTTTGTGGTTATAATCTGGGCCTATAATTTCGGATACACATTTTTCCTGTATGACATGCTACGTTTTAAGTGCTGACATGAGGCTGAAATGTCTAGCCAGTCACAGAACACGCGTAATGTGATACAAGCTAATATTCACTTAATTATAAATGAATTTTTAAGTTTTTCTAAACGCGTGGTGTCCAATAAAGTAGCTATTTCGGACCATATATTCCGATACAAATCCTTTTTATTACATTTCTCATCCTCAGGATACCACAATCTACACAGAAATTTCGTTTACACAGTAAATCACACGTATCTAAAAACTAAATTGTTATATATAAAGTTATGTATAACTCAAATTGGAGAGATCACGTAGATAATATTGTGGGGAAAGCAAACCAAAGATTAAACTTTATTACCAGAAGACCTAACATTGCCACAGGTCTACTAAAGAGACTGATTACACTACACTTGTCCGCCCTCTTCTGTGGGATCGCTGTGCGTTGTGGGATCCACATCAGGTACGAGGATACTGACGAAGGGTATCGAAAAAATTTCAGAGAAGGGCAGCTAGTTTTGTATCACGCTACGGACATGATACGCGAAATGGGGTGGCAGTTAGTAAAGGAGGTTTTCGTTCTGTCACTACTTTCTCATGGGATTTCAGTCACCAAGTTCGTCCTCCGAGTGTGGAAATATTTTGTTGGCTCCCACTTACAGGGAGAAAATCGACAACATAATAAAATAAGAGAAATCAGAGTTCTCGCGGAAAGACTGTTCGAGAGTGAAACGGTGGAGAAATAGCTTAAAGGTGGTTAGTTGAATCCTCTGCAGGTCACTCATTTGTGAATTGCGAACTAATCGCATAAATTTGGGAGTGGATGTAGACCAGAGTTTCTAGTACTAAATTTAAATTTCTCACAATCCATGTTTCTGTGTGAGGGCGGTGGTCAAATAGACTGAAGAACAAACTAATTTGAATTTTACAGATTGTAGTCAGAAATCTGTACGTTCGGGTAGTATTGGTATATCTGAACACTTCTTAAATAAGGAGATAATTCAGAGGCTTCCTTTACCAGGATACAGGTTGGCTGGCAGCTTTTCTAGGAGCTCTTTGCGGTGTGGGGGAGTAGCCATGTATGTGAAAAACGGTATCCCATTTGAGTCAATTGATGTTTCAAAGTACTGCACTGAAAAGGTGTTTGAATGTTGTGCAGGTGTGGTTAAATTTAGTGGAGCTAAACTTCTTACTGTTGTTATTTATAGATCCCCAGACTCCGATTTCACAACATTTTTGCTAAAGCTAGAGGAGGTTCTTGGTTCACTGTATAGGAAATACAAAAAGTTAGTTATATGTGGTGACTTCAATATTAATTGTATAAGTGATTGTGCAAGGAAAAGGATGCTGGTAGACCTCCTTAATTCATATAATCTTATGCAAACCGTATTCTTTCCAACGAGAGTGCAAGGGAACAGTAGAACAACCATAGACAATATTTTTGTTCATTCGTCATTATTAGAAGGGCATTCTGTTAGCAAAAAGGTGAATGGCCTTTCAGATCATGATGCACAAATTTTAAGTCTAAAAGATTTTTGTGCTGCAACACATGTTAAATATAGTTACCAACTTTTTAGGAAAGCTGATCCAGTTGCTGTACAGACTTTTGTAAACCTTATCAAGGAACAAGAGTGGCAAGATGTTTATAGTGCTGATACAGTAGACGATAAATATAATGCTTTCCTCAAGACTTTTCTCGTGCTCTTTGAAAGTTGCTTTCCGTTAGAACGTTCAAAACAGGGTACTAGCACAAACAGGCAGCCTGGGTGGCTGACTAAAGGGATAAGAATATCTTGTAGAACAAAGTGGCAATTATATCAAAACGTTAGAAACAGTCAAAATCTAAATGCAGCAGCCCATTACAAACAGTATTGTAAGGTGCTTAAAAAAGTTATTAGGAAGGCAAAAAGTATGTGGTATGCAGATAGAATAGCTAAGTCTCAGGATAAAATTAAAACCATATGGTCAGTCGTAAAGGAAGTGGCTGGTCTGCAGAGACAGGTCGAGAATATAGAATCAGTGCGTAGTGGGGATGTCCGTGTTACTGATAAGTCACATATATGTACAGTATTTAATAATCACTTTCTGAATATAGCAGGTGAACTAAATAGAAACCTAGTCCCAACAGGGAATCATATAGCGCTCTTAGAGAAAAGTGTTCCGAGACTGTTACCTGAAATGCTCCTCCATGATACTGACAAGAGGGAGATTGAGTTAATAATTAAATCACTAAAGACCAAGAACTCTCATGGATATGACGGGGTATCTAGCAGAATACTGAAGTATTGTTCCACGTATGTTAGCTCAGTACTTAGCCATATCTGTAACTTTTCCTTTAGGAGTGGTCGGTTTCCTGACCGATTAAAGTACTCGGTAGTGAAGCCACTTTATAAAAAGGGAGACAGGGATAATGTTGACAATTATAGACCTATTTCTATGCCATCGGTGTTTGCTAAAGTTATCGAGAGGGTTGTATATACAAGGTTACTGCAGCATTTAAATTCACATAATTTGCTGTCAAATGTACAGTTTGGTTTTAGAAATGGCTTAACAACTGAAAATGCTATAGTCTCTTTTCTCTGTGAGGTTTTGGATGGATTAAATAAAAGGTTGCGAACGTTAGGTGTTTTCTTTGATTTAACGAAGGCTTTTGACTGTGTTGACCACAAAATATTACTGCAGAAGTTGGAACATTATGGAGTAAGGGGAGTAGCTTACAATTGGTTCGCCTCCTACTTTAAGAACAGAAAGCAAAAGGTAATCCTCCGCAATATTGAGAGTGGTAATGATGTTCATTCCCAATGGGGCACTGTTAAATGGGGCGTTCCCCAAGGGTCGGTGCTGGGGCCACTGCTATTTCTTATTTATGTAAATGATATGCCTTCTAGTATTACAGGCGATTCAAAAATATTTCTGTTTGCTGATGACACCACCTTGGTAGTGAAGGATCTTGTGTGTAATATTGAAACATTATCAAATAATGTAGTTCATGATATAAGTTCGTGGCTTGTGGAAAATAATCTGATGCTAAATCACAGTAAGACTCAGTTTTTACAGTTTCTAACCCACAATTCAACAAGAACTGACATTTTAATCAGACAGAATGGGCATGTTATAAGCGAGACGGAACAGTTCAAGTTCCTAGGCGTACGGATAGATAGTAAGCTGTTGTGGAAAGCCCATGTTCAGGATCTTGTTCAGAAACTAAATGCCGCTTTATTTACCATTAGAACAGTATCTGAAATAAGTGACATTTCAACACGAAAAGTAGTATACTTCGCATATTTTCATACGCTTATGTCATATGGTATTATTTTTTGGGGTAATTCTTCTGATTCAAAAAGGGTATTTTTGGCTCAAAAACGGGCTGTTCGAGCTATGTATGGTGTAAGTTCGAAAACCTCTTGTCGACCCCTATTCAATAGTCTGGGAATTTTGACATTGCCCTCACAGTATGTATTTTCTTTAATGTCGTTTGTTGTTAGCAATATTGGCTTATTCCCAAGAGTTAGCAGCTTTCACTCAGTTAATACTAGGCAGAAATCAAATCTGCACGTGGAATGCACTTCCTTGACTCTTGTGCAGAAAGGAGTGCAGTATTCTGCTGCATCCATTTTCAATAAGCTACCACAAGAACTCAAAAATCTTAGCAGTAGCCCAAACACTTTTAAGTCTAAACTGAAGAGTTTCCTCATGGCTCACTCCTTCTATTCTGTCGAGGAGCTCCTGGAAGAGCTAAAAAATTAAGCAAATTCCAGTGTTACATTCTTGATTTTCTTTATTTAAACTAACGACTTGTCGCCTGAATATGTTTCTTATATTTCATTTTATCTGTTTCTACAATCGTGTTATAATTTCATGTATTGACTCGTTCCATGACCATGGAGACTTCTCCTAAATGTGGTCCCACGGAACAATAAATAAATAAATAAATAAAAATAAATAAAAAACCAGTCGCACTGACACTGCGCACATACTATCGTATTGATTTGAAGAGATACACCATCTACGAGCCATATCGGATGTAGGTGGAATAATACGATGTCGGTACCACTGTCACCGCAGACTGAGGAAAATATGCAAGGCTTTACATGGATACTGATATATGCCTCTTAATTGATGTATTTGTAGGTCAATATTTGTAAAATTTATTGTTCTATCCAGTTTATGGATACGACTTCCGCATGGTTACAGTCAGAATACAGAATTGTAAGAATGCAGTGTCTCTCGGCTGCAATATTGAATTAGAAGTTGTCGGTTTTCCAGTAGCTCCAAGTGATTAAAACTGCATTAGATCTCGGGCGAGCACTGGCAGACATACCACCTGGCAATGGCCAAACTGTCAGGTGGGATGTCTGCCAGAGCGCTGCTGGACGACCTAATATACACTACCTATCGATTGTGACGTCACTGGTGCTCGGAAGATAGCCCTGTATATGCATATGTTGACTCGGCGCTGTATGTGCCCGCTTCAGCTGGGCGACCGCTGTATCCTACGCAGCGCTGAGCTTCAGGCCACCGTTTCTCCTTAAAGTGTTATCGGCAATTTTTATTTTTATGGCTTCTTTAATCATACACTCCCGGAAGCCGTTAGTGCGACCCACGCCAAAAGTTTCGTTAAATATTATCCGAGGCCGTTTTATAAAGCATGATTACAAACAACAAACATAATACGACCTCTGACGAGGAGCATGAGAAGAAACTTGCTCTTGCCTTTCTGTGGCTTCGTGCCGCACAAGGTAAGCCAGCTGCTCAAAAGGCACAAGATCAAAAGAATTTTCACGCCTCCGACAAAAGTCTGTCAATTACTGAAACTCGTTAAATTTGCAGCTGGTCTCAGAACACCTGGCGTCTACAGGATACCCTGCGAGTGTGGCGATTCTTACGTCGGACAAACAGTACATGCTGTGCAACAACGCAGGAAGCCTACACTACCGCCAGAAATACGCTTTATCTGAGCGTGGTTTAGAAAATGGCCACCGGATAAAATTGGGCGAAACTTCTGTCGTCGCTCGCACTAATTAAAGAAGCCACCGAAATAAAATCACCCATAACAAGCACGATAGTGACGGTGGCCTGCAGCTCAGTGAGGCATGTGATCAAGCTACCGCGCGGTTGAAGGGGGCACATCGAAAGCCGCGTAAGCATATGCTCGTATATGGCGATGCCGCGAGCACAGTGACGTAACAGCCGGCTGTTAGAGTATATAAGGATGTACCAGCAGTAGTCGGACAATGTTATCGCTTCCTGACAGTGGTGAAGAGCTGTTCGGCCGACAGCTCGTGTAATTTTGCTATCACTTGACGCCGCTGGGAACCCGAGAAATTTTTATTCTGAATGCAGACTTATCTCTTGTTGCGATGAGTAGCTGCCGACGAGTTACGAGGCAGTTCCGAACCCGGCCCCAACTTGTGTTGGGTGTATCGTAGTAGGTCTACTCGTTGCTGCAGGCCGTTGTTAGAACTGGCCGCAAGCAAAACGGAAATGGAGCTGGAATACGCAGCGTCTGGGAGCTGGGCAGGCTATGCAGTCCACGGTAAATTCAGGACATTGCCAACCTCTCACGGTCATTACCTGCCTGTAGGGTGGAAGTGTCTATACCCGGTGGACTGAAAAGATAATATCCACAACCAGTTACAGAGAAGAGTGTTTCGACTCATTAGTCTTCTAAATGGTCTGATGCATCTCGCCACGAATTTCTCTCCAGTTCCAACGTCTTCATCTAGTAGTAGGACTTGCAACATACGCGCTCAGTTATTTTCTGGATGTATTCCGATCTCTGTCAACGTCTACGGTTTTTGTTCTGTACGTCTCCCTCAACAATGGACCTTGCGTTGGTGGGTCGGCTTGCGTGCCTCAGCGATGCAGATGGCCGTACCGTAGGTGCAACCACAACAGAGGGGTATCTGTTGAGAGGCCAGACAAACGTGTGGTTCCTGAAGAAAGGCAGCAGCATTTTCAGTAGTTGCAGGGGCAACAGTCTGGATGATTGAATGATCTGGCCTTGTAACACTAGCCAAAACGACATTGCTGTGCTGGTACTGCGAAAGGATGAAAGCAAGGGGAAACTACTGCCGTAATTTTTTCCGAGGGCATGCAGCTTTACTGTACGTATGGAGAGCTGCATCAAACCAGTCTCTGGACTGAAGACCACAACAATAATTCCTTCCTTTAGAAAGATTGAGATTATTTCGTTGTGTCTTAACAGATATCCTACTACCTGGTCCCTTCTTCAAGTGTGTTTTCGATATATTCCTTGCCGAGTCTACGGAGAACCTCCTTACTACGTATTGTTGTAACATTCAGAGCACTACGAGTGTGCTTTATAGGACCACATTGCTTATAGGGCTGCTGACAAGTTGTCAGATTGAGATCACTGTGCGGCGGGTATCACGTACAGTGAACAGATCCTGTCGCTGATGTATGTGATTTGAACACAAAATGTTCCTTACAAGTTCCGATATCTCCACGCTGAGTGTGATGATTTTTATTATTTGCGGCACATATTTGAGCAATTCTGTAGTGTATGCCTGGCAACTTCTACTCCACTATGCCTGAGTTATAGCGTGTTTAAAACTACATGTGCTGAGCTCTAGCTTCTATGCGTCGTGTTGTTCTTTGAATGAAGGGCTCGTACATAGCTGCTTCTGTACTTCTAATGTATTAACCAAATTTTAGGCCAATTCTGAAACCCCTTCATCCTTTGTAAGACCAATAAGGCTTCTTGTTAAATTCAGTTACGTTGTACATATTTCCTTTTAAAATACAATTATGCCTAAAGCTCACTGTATGTGACATTTTAGCAAATTAAAATTTTGTTAGTGTTTGAGTAATTTGTAAGTGTAAATATTGGTTTCATCAGTTGATGATATCGACCTGTATTGTCTGTTTCTACTTTCACTGCAAATGCTTTGTATCTTTAAATTACTTTTGGCCTCGCCGTGGTAAGCCCTCATTCTTGGACCTGAAGCCGTTTGCGCAGTTTCTAAGTATAATGTTTTGATTTGTCTTGACCTGTAGCTTTAAATTATTGTGGCTTATCGATGTATATGAGAGAGAAAGAATGCATATGGGAGAGGAAGGAGGAGAAAGGAAGATGCTGAAGTTTAGGGGAGAGGGGTAAATGGAGGAGGGAGAGAGGGTCGGTGAATGCTAGGGAGAAGGGACACCTCGAGGCGCGGGACTTGGTGGGAAACCCTTTAATTAGTATATGTCCCCCATTCACTTCTTTCGCAAGCAGTTGTGAGCATGTGTGAAAAGTGATGGAAGGACAAGGTGTTGGACGTCCTCGTCTCATCCCAGAACGTGAAGGTCAGAGGCTTACCCCCTCCGGAAAGCAAGATAGGCGGCGACATGTTGCGTATGTGCAGAATCTTGACGTGTGCACCCACACCCCTCAGTGCACTTCGTAGAACATAAGGTCCGGCAACGGACGACCCCTACATGTAATGACATACGGTACCTACTACAGCAATAGGTACAGGGTCATGGAAATTGGACCGCGGATTAATGGGAACGTGATGGCTGGTCGGACAAATCATATTTATGATCACGTCAGTTCTATGGTCTTGTTCGGATAGGCCGTCATTGGGATAAACGGCTGCTCTGACATATGGTGGCGATGTTATGCTGTGGGAGGTATTTCAGTGGGCTTCCATGGGACGTGTAGCAGTGTAACCGAAGGCACAACGACACCCGTGAACTACGTCAACAGTACCGCACACTACCTGCATTTCAAGCCTTATGTGTTCGCTGTGCCCGATGGCATCTTGTAGTAGGATCCCAAATCCAGGACAGTGCTTAAATGATTTGTGGAGTGTGGTTGCAAATTCACTTTGCTGTTTGGCACCATATTTCTCTGATATGAACCCAGTCAAAGATCTGCGACTCTGCTGGTCACTACTGCGCATCAATAAATCACCGACCGAAATTTATAGTGTGGTGTCACCGCCAGACACCACACTTGCTAGGTGGTAGCCTTTAAATTGGTCGCGGTCCGTTAGTATACGTCGGACCCGCGTGTCGCCACTATCAGTGATTGCAGACCGAGCGCCGCCACACGGCAGGTCTAGAGAGACTTCCTAGCACTTGCCCCAGTTGTACAGCCGACTTTGCTAGCGATGGTTCACTGACAAAAATACGCTCTCATTTGCCGAGACGATAGTTAGCATAGCCTTCAGCTACGTCATTTGCTACGACCTAGCAAGGGGCCATTACCAGTTACTATTAATGCTGTAAAACATGCACCGTCAAGAGCGATGTTCACTATTTATGGATTAAAGTTAAGTGTTCCTCAGCTACGTCCTTTTTTGCTAGTCTCATTTCCTTGACCTGTTCCAGACCTCACGCCAGCCTGCGTGAGCTAAAACGCGTGCCTTTCGTCTTCCTCTCATAGTGGGTTGGCTCTCTTGCCAATCCACAACATATAAGAATTAAGTAACATGTGCCGCCGCCTTTAGTCATGTATTTCCGGAAGCCTATTGAGGCTTTTCTGAATACATGCCATGCAGAAACGCGACTATATTGCGTTTCTAATAATGGCAATACGCTACCAAGCATGTGGTCATAATGTTTTCGTTCTTCAGTGTATGTCCTTGCCGTTATTGATCTTATATTATTCCAGGCACACGAGAATTTGGATAACGATAGTACATCCACAATATATTCAGAGGGCCACCTAATGGAGTGTGGCGGAGTGTATTTTCGGTACCACTATGTTATCCCTCCCCCTTTCAGTAGCGAATAGTGCGTGGGAAGGATGATTGTCGGTAAACCTCTGTATTGGCATTAATTTCTCGAATTTTCTCCTCGTGGTCGATACGCGAGATGTATCTGGAGGAAAGTAATATGTTGTCTGGCTCCTCCTGACAATTGCTGTCCCGATATATCAATAGGAAATCTCTCCTGATACACAACGTCTCTCTTGTAAAGTCTGCCAGTACAGTTTGTTTAGCATCTCCGTAACGCTGTCTCGCCTACTAAACGATCCCGTGAACAAATGCGCCGCTCTTGGTTGGATCTTCTCTATCTCCTCTATCAGTTCTATCTAATAGGGATCCAAGATAGGTGAACAATACTCAAGAATCGGGCGAACAAGCGCCCTAAAAGCCACTTCTATCGAGGATGAGTTACATTTTCTTAAGATTCTTTAGATGAGTCTGAGTCTTGTGTCTGCTTTTCCCACTATCTGTTTTACATGGTCTTTCCACATAAGGTCGCTCTCGATAATTACTCCTAGATATTTTACGGCAGACGCTGTCTCCTGCTGTTTGTCATCAATAGTGTAGCTGTACAGTAGTGGATTTCTTTTTCTATGTGCGCGCAATATTTTGCATTTATTTAAATTCAGGGTCAACTGCAAGAGTCTGCAACATTCATCAACTCTCTGCAGCTCGTTCTGCAAATTCTTACTAACTTCTGGGGTTGCTGCTTTGGTATAAACAACTGCATCATCTGCGAATAGCCTTAGATAGCGTCCGACGCTTTCTATTAGATAATTTATATATATTGTAAACAGCAACGGTCGTATCACACTTCCCTGTGACACTTCGGACATTAATTTTACTTCTGTCGATTTAGTTCCGTTAAGAGCGACGTGTTGAGTCCTACCTGCAAGATAGTCTTGAATCCAGTAGTAAGTCTGCTCCGACACTCCGTAAGCTCGCGAGTGCCTCATTAAACGGCAGTGTGGGACGCACACAGATGCCTTACTGAAGTCAAGGAACACAACATCAGCGTGAGCGCCGTTGTCCACTGCGCTGTGGATCTCATGGAGGAACAGAGCGAGCTGAGTTACGCAGGATCTCTGTTTGCGGAATCCATGTTGATTTTTATACAGGAGCTGTTCTTTTTCCAAAAAGTCATAATTCTTGAGCATGAAACATGTTCCATAATTCTGCAAGAGATTGAAGTCAAAGATATAGGTCTATAATTGTGCGGATCTATCTTACGGCCTTTCTTAAACACGGGAATGACCTGCGCTTTTTTTCCAGCCGTTAGATACCTTTCGTTGCTCAAGCTATCTACGGTAAATAATTGCTAGAAAGGGTGCAAGTTCTTTCGCGTAATCTTTATGGAATTTTATAGGTATCTCACCTGGTCCCCAAGCCTTTCCACTACTAAGCGATTGTAGCTGCTTTTCAATTCCGCGTTCGGTTATCCCAATATCTGCCATTTCGACGTTCGCACGACGACCGAAAGGAGGGACAGTGCTACGATCTTACGCGGTGGAACAACTTCGGAAGACCGAATTCAGTATTTCGGTCTTCTCTCTGTTATCTCCCTATTCGGTGCTGGTGTAGTCGCTGAGAGAATGAATAGATGCTTTTTACGCGCTTACTGATTTTACATAAGACCAAAATCTCTTAGGATTTTTACTCAGGTTACTCAGGTCGGTTGACAACGTCTTACTTTCAAAATCATTGAACGTTTGTCTTATTGCTCTCCTTACACTCATTTTCGCTTCGTTCAGCTTTTGTTTTCCTGGTAGGTTTTTATTTCTCTTGAATCTGAAATAAAATACTCTTTGTTTACGTGGCGCGTTTCTAACACGGCTATTAAACCATGGTGGATCTTTCCTATCTCTTAAAACCTTAATCGGAACGTACTTGTCTAGGGCATATTGAACGATGCCTTTGAATTTTTTTATTCGTTCTCCACATCTTCGTCCTCATCAGCGAATGTTGAGCAAATATATCTTCCTACGTTTCTTAACATTCCTTGTAGGACCCGTCGTCATAGATGCTGTCACAGCCTTATGATCACTGATACCTTCCTCTACGTTAACTGATTCGATAAGCTCAGATCTGTTTGTTTCCAGGAGGTCTAACACCTAATCCTCACGAACTGGTTCTCTATCTCCGCTACGGTCGCAGGTTCGAATCCTGCCTCGGGCATGGATGTGTGAGATGTCCTTAGGTTTGTTAGGTTTAACTTGGGTGTAACTTCGTATGAGCATCTCAACTGGGCAAAGAATACAGTCGCAGTGTGCCGGAAGACGTCTGCTTGTGCCTATGCTCTCAAAAAGTTTCGGAACATATTTCCACAGGACTTGAAACGCCAACTCGTACAAGCACTTGTTCTACCGAACCTCCACTATTGTGAGGCATGAGTAGTGAAAACAAAAGACGGCTAGAACTAATCATGAATGCCCGTGTGCGTTACACCTGCAACATTCGCCGATATGATCATGTTAGTGATTCATACTCCGAGCTAGGGTGGCTGCGGCCGGACAAATTGCGTGACTACCACACTATGTCTACTTCACCGACTCCTCGTCGCGCAAGCACCCCAGCACCTTGCTTCAGAGATTAAAAACCTGTCATGACATCATAATTGAAACACTAGGTCACTCTTATTTGGTATCCTAACTGTGCCCACTCACAAAACAAAAACTTTTGCAAACTCCTTCTCAGTTGCCGCTGTCCGCCTCTGGAACAAACTGCCCCTTACCTTGCGCAAAATTCAATATCCTGCCGCTTTTAAGAAGAAGTTGAAGCATTTCCTACTATCATCCTCATAACGTTCTCCACAAAGTTAATGTATAAGGCCAATCCTCTCATCTGTCAAATAGCAAAGCTAGTGTCTCCTATCTTGCTCCTGAGATGCCTTCCTCTTCATCTATCTCTATTAGCCACGCAATCTTCTTTTCCTTTATATTTCCTTAATTATGTTTCGTCACGTCTCTATTCTTTTGCCGACCGGAGTGGCCGTGCGGTTCTGGGCGCTGCAGTCTGGAGCCGAGCGGCCGCTACGGTCGCAGGTTCGAATCCTGCCTCGGGCATGGATGTGTGTGATGTCCTTAGGTTAGTTAGGTTTAATTAGTTCTAAGTTCTAGGCGACTGATGACCTCAGAAGTTAAGTAGCATAGTGCTCAGAACCATTTGAACCATTTTTCTATTCTTCTCCTCCCTTCACCATCAGTCTCCCTCATACTCCCTGCTGCTAGCACTCCTATCTAAAATCTGTCTCTCAAATAATGTCTAATTATAACAGTACTAATGATCTACGAATATAAACTCAATATGTATGTATTCTTCCAGGTGTGCCTTTGTAATTGTTCACTTCATTTTTTGTACTATATGTAGTTTAACATGCCTACTAAAACATATGAATGTAAAATAAGTAGAATTCCTGGTTAGATGTAAGAGAGGGCCTGATGGCCCTCTTCTTGCCAGGTTAAATAAATAAATAAATAAATAGTTCCAAGTTCCAAGGGACTTATGACCTCAGAAGCTAAGTCCCATAGTGCTCAAAGCCATTTGAACCATCTTTCTACTCAAGGTAGTTTTCGGGCAAGACATCCAGAACAATGCCTCACGATTCCCTGCCACTGGCACCAGTTTTGCTGGCATAACACTCCCAATCTATACCTGGCAAGTTGAAGTCATCCTCTATTGCAACGGTAAGATCAGGAAAATTACTAATGATATTCTGCAAGCTCTGTCTTAACCACTCTACAACTACAGATCCTGACCCAGGTGGGCTACAAAAGCAGCCGATCACCATTTATGTTCTTTGATCCTCAATTTTGCCCATATTAATTCTTCTTCGGAATCCGTGATGATCTCGCTAGATTTTATCGAATTTTTTACTGGAATAAACACGTTTCCAGCACTGGCGACTAACCTATCCTTACGATAAACATTCCAGTCTGAACTTAGGATTTCGTTGGGACCTTTCGTTGGATGTTCCTGGAGTTTACTAACATCATATTAATTTTTCTATCTCTGATCTGCGATGACCAAGATTCTCTGAGGTCGCTGTGGCTGATTTAACAGGAAAATCGAGTTTGCTCCCAAGGGAGGGGTCCTCTAGCCTAAAAGAACCCCATATACAAACCACACGTAGTCCGCTTTCCTAGTAGCCGCTCCCTGCGTGTAGTGCACGCCTGACCTAATAAGGGGAACCTTAAAATTCTGTACCCGGTAGCAGAGGTCGGGAAATTCGCATCCGATACCGTCGCAGTGCTGTCTGAGCCTGTGGTTTAGGCCTTCCATTGTGTTCCAAACCAGAGGACCGCAATCAACCCTGGGTACGACGCTACAACTAGACAGCTTAGCCTGAACCCCACGTGCGTTGCTAGTTGCCTTCACCAATCCAGACAGCTGCCGAAACGAGCCAAGGATGGCCTCAGAACCCAAGCGGCAAGTGTCATTTGTGCCGACATGTGCTACTACATGCACCGGTTGCACCCAGTGCGCTCGATAGCCGCAGGACGGGCCTCCTCCACATCACAGATGAGACCTCCCGGCAAACATACCGAACGCACACTGGAATTCTTTCCCGCCTTGCCTGCTATCTCCCTGATGGGCTCCATCACCCGCCTAACATTGGAGCTCTCAACGACTAGCATACTCACCCTCTGTACTTGTGCGGACTGGCAAGAAAATCGACCTCTGGCTCGAGAGGCATCCCGTGCTTGCTCAGAGTTATCATCAACACGGAGAAGCACCTCGCACCTGTTACTAAGGCGTAGGAAGCCAGCCGCACGGCCTGCTCCCTCTTTCGCCTTCCGCCCAGTGACACGGGAACCCAGCACTGTCTGCCACCCACTCCGAAGTGAGGACGGACCGGTAAGATGTTGCGTATCGGAAGCCTCAATGACGTCCGGGTCACCAAGGGATTCAACACTTAAATAGTAGATAGCTGGAGATTGTTTCAGGACCAATATACGAGGGCAGTTCAATAAGTAATGCAACACATTTTTTTTCTGAAACAGGGGTTGTTTTATTCAGCATTGAAATACACCAGGTTATTCCCCAATCTTTTAGCTACACAACACTATTTTTCAACGTAATCTCCATTCAATGCTACGGCCTTACGCCACCTTCAAATGAGGGCCTGTATGCCTGCACGGTACCATTCCACTGGTCGATGTCGGAGCCAACGTCGTACTGCATCAATAACTTCTTCATCATCCGCGTAGTGCGTCCCACGGATTGCGTCCCACGGATTGCGTCCTTCATTGGGCCAAACATATGGAAATCCGACGGTGCGAGATCGGGGCTGTAGGGTGCATGAGGAAGAACAGTCCACTGAAGTTTTGTGAGCTCCTCTCGGGTGCGAAGACTTGTGTGAGGTCTTGCGTTGTCATGAAGAAGGAGAAGTTCTGATTTTTGTGCCTACGAACACGCTGAAGTCGTTTCTTCAATTTCTGAAGAGTAGCACAATACACTTCAGAGTTGATCGTTTGACCATGGGGAAGGACATCGAACAGAATAACCCCTTCAGCGTCCCAGAAGACTGTAACCATGACTTTACCGGCTGAGGGTATGGCTTTAAACTTTTTCTTGGTAGGGGAGTGGGTGTGGCGCCACTCCACTGATTGCCGTTTTGTTTCAGGTTCGAAGTGATGAACCCATGTTTCATCGCGTGTAACAATCTTTGACAAGAAATTGTCACCCTCAGCCACATGACGAGCAAGCAATTCCGCACAGATGGTTCTCCTTTGCTCTTTATGGTGTTCGGTTAGACAACGAGGGACCCAGCGGGAACAAACCTTTGAATATCCCAACTAGTGAACAATTGTGACAGCACTACCAACAGAGATGTCAAGTTGAGCACTGAGTTGTTTGATGGTGATCCGTCGATCATCTCGAACGAGTGTGTTCCCACGCTCCGCCATTGCAGGAGTCACAGCTGTGCACGGCCGGCCCGCACGCGGGAGATCAGACAGTCTTGCTTGACTTTGCGGCGATGATGACACACGCTTTGCCCAACGACTCACCGTGCTTTTGTCCACTGCCAGATCACCGCAGACATTCTGCAAGCGCCTATGAATATCTGAGATGCCCTGGTTTTCCGCCAAAAGAAACTCGATCACTGCCCATTGTTTGCAACGCACATCCGTTACAGACGACATTTTAACAGCTCCGTACAGCGCTGTCACCTGTCGGAAGTCATTGAAACTATACGAGACGACGCGGGAATGTTTGAAAATATTCCACAAGAAATTTCCGGATTTTTCAACCAAAATTGGCCGAGAAAAAAAATGTGTTGCATTACTTATTGAACTGCCCTCGTACCAGTTGTTGTCGTGGTCTTCACTCCTGAGACTAGTTTGATGCAGCTCTCCATGCTACTCTAACCTGTGCAAGCTACTTCATCTCCCAGTACCTACTGCAGCCTACATCCTTCTGAAGCTGCTTAGTGCACTCATCTCTTGGTCTCCCTCTACGATTTTTACCCTCCACGCTGCCCTCCAATACTAAATTGGTGATCCCTTGATGCCTCAGAACATGTCCTACCAACCGATCTCTTCATCCAGTCAAGTTGTGCCACAAACTCCTCTTTTCCCCAATTCTATTCAGTACCTCCTCATTTGTTATGTGATCTACCCATCTAATCTTCACCATTCTTCTGTAGCACCACATTTCGAATTCTTCTATTCTCTTTTTGTCTAAACTATTTATCGTCCTCGTTTCACTTCCATACATGGCTACACTCCATACAAATACTTTCAGAAACGACTTCCTAACACTTAAATCAATCCTCGATGTTAACAAATTTCTCTTCTTCAGAAACGCTTTCCTTGCCATTGCCAGTCTACAATTTGTGTCCTCTCTACTTCCACCATCATCAGTTATTTTGCTCCCCAAATAGCAAAACTCCTTTACTACATTAAGTGTCTCATTTCCTAATCTAATTCCCTCAGCATCACCCGACTCAATTCGACTACATTCCATTATCCTTGTTTTGCTTTTGTTGATGTTCATCTTATACCCTCCTTTCAAGACACTGTCCATTCTGTTCAACTGCTCTTCCAAGTCCTTTGCTGTTTCTGATAGAATTACAATGTCATCGGCGAACTTCAAAGTTTTTATTTCTTCTCCATGGATTTTAATACCTACTCTGAATTTTTCTTTTGTTTCCTTTACTGCTTGCTCAATGTACAGATTGAATAGCATCGGGGAGAGGCTACAACCCTGTCTCACTCCCTTCCCAACCACTGCTTCCCTTTCATGTCCCTTGACTCTTATAACTGCCATCTGGTTTCTGTACAAATTGTAAATAGCCTTTCGCTCCCTGTATTTTACCCCTGCCACCTTTAGAATTTGAACGAGAGTATTCCAGTCAACATTGTCAAAAGCCTTCTCTAAGTCTACAAATGCTAGAAACGTAGGTTTGCCTTTCCTTAATCTATCTCCCAAGATAAGTCTAGGGTCAGTATTGCCTCACCAGTATACCTAAGATTGAAAATGTAACTTCTCAGTACCCTATAACTGATGAAGGGTACATACCATAGGGACAACTGCATGGAGCAGGGGAGCGGTTGGTATTGGGCTCAAGCTGAGCAATATTTTGTTACAATATTTAATTTCATTTTCCAGTGATCTCTACAAATAAAATTTGGCAGAATAATCGAAGATATATACCAGTTAATTAAATTCAGTTTAATCAAAGCATCCTGCACCAATCATCATCTGATATTAAATAGAAGAAGTCAAAATCATTAAGATTACTGCTTCAACGAAGAAGATACGTTTATCGAAGCAATTTTAAATCCAAGAAAAGGGTAAAGTAACTCGCTTCAGTTACAACTCTGATTATCCGATTATTTGGTTACTTACAAGAATGATAGACAGGTCTCAAAAGAAACAACAATTCGTAATCATTAATTCCTGCTTGCTCGGATGACATTGCTGTTGTTGCTTCCCTACAACATAACTTTAGAGGCCATTGATAACGGGCTAACATAAAGGTCGAATCTTGTCTTGTAAATTTAATAAAGTTCTAAATACGCAACTGGAGCGGCGATTTACTACTTCACAAGCAGCTGCTCTATCTAGGGCAGTTGTCATTACGTGGTTACTGGCAACATAGATGAACAGGTCTCAAAACAAATAACAATACATTATCAGCTATTCGTGGCAAGGGTACCCAATTAATACACCTAATATACTCCGTTACATATATGAGGTGAGTGTGCCGTAAAAGTGAGGAATGCCACTGGTGGCAGCAAAAGGGGAATCACCTGCAAAAGCCGAATTGGAGGGTCTTAAGACTCCATCCTCCAGCAACTAGCTGATAATCTACTTCCAAGCGTGCTAAGGCCTACTATGTGAGCAATAACAGCCCAATTGCGGCTCAAAGGAAATCTACGACAGGGTTCAAGTTGATGATAATCTGTCCAAGTGTACTAACAACCAAGAATTCGATTCACAAGTTTGAGAGCAAGGGTAGTGTGTGTGATGACAGTGTTGCTAATGTCGGTCGTCCGAAAAGGGCGAAAACGCCTGAAAACATCGAGAAGACACGCTCTGTGTTTCAAATCAGATTCCCGGAAATCGACCAGATGAGCTGCAGAACGAGTGAGAATCAACCAGAGAGTGCTGCGACAAATTGTTGAAGATCTGCATCTCTTCCCATATGAAATTCAAACGAATAAGCCATTAAGTTCCAGGGCCATGGAAGAGCAGTTTTGTTTCGCCAACACCATTGCACAGAACTGACGAACAGGACAGTGCCAAAACCCACTTTCATTTGCATAGGTTCTCCAATAAGCAAAACTGGTGCATTTGGGGGACTGAAAATCCGCATTTCTCGATCGAGGAATCTCTTCAGCTCTACGGGTGACTATGTTGTGTGAAGTGTCCAGTCAAGGAATAATTGATGAGATATTTTTAAGTGGCACGGTGTTTGCCGAACGGTACGAAGGTTTTGGAAGATGATTTCTTCCGCATTATCCAAAGTGACCCTAGTTTCGACAAGATGTGGGTCCTGCAAGACGGAGCTCGTCCCCCATTGTACCAGGACAGTGATCTCCTGGAGGACCACTTTGGGGACCGCATTCTGGCTCTGGAACTCCAGGAGGCCACTGGCATGGTCCTCGATTTGCCGCCATATTCTCCGGTTCTGAACACCTGAGACTCCTTTTCGTGGGGCTATATTAAAGACAGGTTTAAAGCTATAGTCCCAAAGCCTTCTCTGAGCTGAAAACAGCCATTAAGGAGGTCATCGACAGCATCGATATTCCAACACTTCAGCAGGTCTTCCAGAATTTAGATATTTGTCTGCGCCACATCATCGCCAAGGATGGGAGGCATATCGAACATGTCACAATCTAGGTCAGAATGTTTGTAGCTACTTTCACATGTTTAAAAAAGTGTGTGCACGCTATAATTTGTAGCTAACTTAATTTTTTCACATAATTCAATAACTGTCACACTGTAAGTTGTTTTTTCTGCCCTACCATAGTCAATAAAACTGTCAGCAATATAATAAAAGTCCAGAGCAATTGTCACCAGAAGGCTTATTCACATCTTAAGTCAATGACTAATTATATTGCTGACAATTTTACTGACTATGTTGGCCTGCAACCGAAAATTGCTTACACCATGGTATAACATTCCTGCTATGCTTTAAAATAATCTGTGACCTAAACTAGTAACACCGTGCAAAATAAATTTCAACGATTACTAAGCAGCTGATTCTTCTTAAAGTTAGTACAACCATTCATCAGCCGCGCGCTTGGCCGATAACGTCAGCTGTTCTTCAGGTTACTTCACCAAAATGTACAGTCGCGTGCCTTAAGCCATGGCAGATTGCATGGAAAACAATAAAACCCTTGTGGGGAGGACCTTGCCTGTTTCGTCCAACAGACTAACTGGATTTGCCTCTACGGATTCGTACACCGTTGTCATGCACTTTCCATCTTTAAAGCAAAAGTCTCCCATGTTGGCTACTACCTGATCACGCTACACAGAACTGCTAGGTTCCCAGCAAGAAAAACCCTTCAACAGTCTTCAGGCCGCATGCTTTCAAAAATGTTAGTAACTGTACCGCTTTCTGTAGTTCCTCAACATAACCCAGGCCTATCTCCTCGGATATTCTACAGGTAATGTACAAAACTTTAATCCTCTCCTTGGACGTTAAAGTGATACTTATTTGTTAACTCATCCTCACATTTGCTGGAGAGATTTTGAAGAGCAAGTATTTTACACCTTTTCTCTCTGGACTCTTGCTCGTAGATAATTTACTCAAGATGTCCACTCAATCGACACTTGGCGAGTAGATAAACCACGCCAAAAAGCAGACTGAGAGAAAATTGAAGAACTTCTTGGTGGAACGTAGCTATTGACCACAGATACAGCACCATCTACAACTGACAAAACTTCTGTTCCCTGTGGCACCCTAGCAGTCGCTTTGGGAAACTGGTTAATTAATCCAACGCTACACTTTCCTACCAGAACCTGCGGCCACAAATTTGGGCTCTACATTTGCATTAGCACCGCCTTCAATCCTTAGTGCAAATGCAAGCCATCGGTCTAGGCCTGAAATTTCGTCACTTTACCCAACATTTGTTTTAGAATTGGGATTTGCTTCCTACCTGTACTAAGAGGAGATACACTGAGGTGAAAATGTTCATCGGTATCCCGTAATATCTTTTCGACCTGCTTTTACCTGGCGTAGTGCACAACTTGTCGTGGCATGGACAAAACAAACCGTTGGAAGCAGCCTCCCCCTCCCCCCCCCCTTTCCAACCTCCAGAAATACTGAGCCAAACTGCCTCTACAGGCGTCCGCAGTTGCCAGTGGAGGATTTGATAAACGAACTAACCTCTCCATCACGTCCGCTAAATGTTCCATAGATGCCCACATCATTCGCTCGAACTGACCAGAATGTTCTTCAAACTAATCGGGAACAATTGTGGTCCCTTGACAAGACGCAATGTCATCCACAAAAAGTCCATCTTAGTTTGGGTACATGAAGTCCATGAGTGGCTGCAAATGGTCTCCAAGTGACCGAACATAACCATTTACAGTCAACGATCGGTTCAGTTGGGCCAGATGAGCCAGTCCATGCCATGTAAACACAGCCTACACCATTATAGAGCTACCACCAGCTTGCAGAGTGCCCTCCTCACAACTTGAGTACATGGCTTCGCGGGGTCTGCGCCCCACTCTGACCCTACTGTCAGCTCTTACAGACTGAAATCGGGACTCATCTGACCAGGACACGGTTTTTCAGTCGTCTAGGGTCTAAATGATTTGATCACGAGCCCAGAGACGCGCTGCAGCCGATGTCGTGCTATTAGCAAAGGCACTCGCGTTGGTCGTCTGCTGCCACAGCTCATTAACGCCACATTTCGACGCACTGTCCCAAGGATACGACCGTCGTACGTCCCACACTGATTTCTGCGATTATTCACGCAGTGCTGCTTGTATATTAACACTGACAATCTTATGCCAACACCGCTGCTCTCGGCCGTTTAGCGGAGGCCATCGGCCACTACGTTATCCCTGTTGAGAGGTAATGCCTGATATTTGGTAATCTCTGTACACCCTTGGCACTGTGGATCACGGAATACTGAATTCCCTACGGATTTCATGTTGTCTCGTGCTATATTGCGCCTTCAGAGTCTGTTGTTGATCCCCGTCGTGCGTCCATAATCACGGAGGAAACCTTTCCACATGAGTCAATTGGGTATAGATGACAGCTCAGCCATTTCACTGCCCTTTTATACTTGTGGGTGCAGTACTACTGCTATCTGTAAATGTGCGTATCGCTATCCCATGACATTCGTCACCTCAGTGTAAATTTTGCACGTGATTAGGCAAGCGACTAAACTGAGCCTCAATACGCAGTATTCTCTCGGGCAGATGTTCTGCAAGAACTCAATATTGGCTTGCACCACGGGGAGGTATTTGGCAGCCGTACCTGTTATACTTACATCCTGTTAACTCAGGTGTAACGGGCTCTCCAAAATGTTCTACAACCTTTGTGCTAGTTCCGGCAAACTTCCGTCACTGATCTGACACCTTGATCGTACAAAAAAAAAAAAAATAATAAATAAAATAAAATAAACAAATAAATAAATAAATAAATTTTTACAAAAACATCTGAAAACCACATTAGCAATTGTTATTCAGTTCAAGGTTATACACGAACGCTTTCGCGATACTGTAATCGAATCTCCAGGTAAAAATCTACAAGAACATGCAATGTGGATTACGAGGAAATTAATAATACCAAAAATGTGGGCTACCTAAACCAGAAAATGATGGAGTGCAGTACTCACACCACTAGTTTCATTTTACTCCAACGAAATAGGCCGGTCTGTCACATTTCGGATAGAGATTATCAGTTAAAATGGACGTTGAGTAATTCAGAAAAAGATAACCAAGAATTACTGATCGTAGGCCGTGTAATTGTGTGAATCTCCTTTCAGGACGTAACAGGACCACTGCGTAAGAAACCTGAAAAGTTGTGTGGAAATATTCTTACGCTTAAGTAGAGGAATGATGGCTTGCCTGTGCTGCGAAACCGGTGAAAACAGAAAGAAGGCACAGGTAGTAACCGTGGCTATGCCTGCAGCATGAAGGTCGCACAACGGCATGGAGAATTATCGATAACACTGAAACCAAAACGTTGGATTGTTGCAGATGTCGCAGCACTCGTGTGTGGTCTGGAATTATTATATTTAGGGAGACAGCGTTCCATGTGGACCAACACTATGAATTCGAAGCTCGAATACAGCTTGCTAGTTTTCATATAATGGCATAGTTACGTTGTACACTTCCATCTTACATGTTACAATTCGGAGCCCTATAGTGGCAGAGCTAAGAAGGTGGACGGGTTTTAACAAAAAAAATTCAGAGGGGTACTTTCCAGGACACTCTCGAGGGTCTGTATTAAAATGCACTCTTATACGAACGCATGGTGTCTGATGTGTCACCACAGCATGAAATTCAACGTTTGCACAATGACACAAGCTCAGCACAATCGCTGTGAGGTGGTAGGACGCGACCAAGTGACACATCAGGCAATCACCATCCACAGTTGCACTGCACATTGATTTGGAACATTTAAAAAAGGCAAATAACAAAACCATCAACACATTTTTAAAATTCCCATTTAGGTGAGAGCAAGTTACTTCAAAATTTAAGCATTCATAAACCACAGCACTTATGGTAAACGTGTAATAGTAATATACACATTTACTGAAATGAGTTAGAAATTATTTTCTCAAAAACTATGATCAACCTGAAGAATAACTTACTAATATTTAAAGTGTATATATATTCTTTCGTTACTGCAGTGATTGGTATTACTAAAGTAAATTAGAGTACAGGCAACAACAAATCAGAAACCATGGTACACAACCATCTACTTCTACATGGATACTCTGCAAATCACATTCAAGTGGCTGGAAGAGGGTTCATCGAAACACCTTCACATTTCTCCATTATTCGAATCTCGTATAGCGTGCGGAACGAATGAACACCTATTTCTTTCCGTACAAGCTCTGATTTTCCTTATTTTATAGTGATGATCGGTCCTCCTTATGTAGGTCGGTGTCAACAAAATATTATCGCATTCGGAGGAGAAAGTTAGTGATTGCCATTTCGTGAGAAGTTTCCGTCGCAGCGAAAAACACCTTTCTTTTAAAGATTTCCAGCCCAAATCCTGTAACATTTCTGTGACACTGTCTCCCCTATTTCGCTATAATACAAAACGTGCTGCCCTACTTTGAACTTTTTCGATGTACTCCGTCAGTCCTACCTGGTAAGGGACCCACAACGCGCAGCAGTATTCTAAAAGAAGACGGACAAGCGTGGTGTAGGGAGTCTCCTTAGTAGGTCTGTTACATTCTCTAAGTGTCCTGGCAATAAAATGCAGTCTTTGGTTAGGTTTCCCCACACCATTTTCTATGTGTTCCTTCAAATTTAGTTTTTCATAGTTGTAATACCTAGATATTTGGTTGAATTTACTTCTTTTCGATTAGAGTAATTTATCGTGTAATCGAAGTTTAACGAGTTACTTTCAGCACTCATGTGGATGACCTCACACTTTTCGATATTTATCGTCAACTGCCACTTTTCGCACCATTCTCATGTCTTCTCTAAATCGTTTTGCAGTTTTTTTTATCTTCTGATGACTTTATAAGTCCAAATCGTTTATACAGATAAGGAACAGCAAAGGGCCTCTAACTCCACCTTGGGGAAAGACAGAAATCACTTCTGTTTTACTCGATGACTTTCCGTCAATTACTACAAACTGTGACCTCTCTGTCAGGAAATCACAAATCCAGTCACATAACTGAGACGATATTCCATAAGCATACAATTTCCCTACAAGCCGCTTGTGTGGTACAGTGTGAAAAGCCTTCTGGAAATCCAGAAATACGGAATCGATCTGAAATCCCTTGTTAATAGCACTCAACAATTAATGTGAGTAAAGAGCTAGTTGTGTTTCACCTGAACGATGTTTTCTACACCCATGTTGACTGCGTGTTAATAGAACGTTTTCTTCGAAGTAATTCCAAATGTTCGAACACAATATATGTACTAAAATCTTTGTGCATATCGACGTTAACGATATGGGCCTATAATTTAGTGGACTACTCCTACTACCTTCCTTGCATATTGGTTTGACCTATGAAACTTTCCAGTCTTTGGGTACGAATCTTTTATCTAGCGAACGGTTGTATATGAATGCTAAGTATGGAACTAATGCGTCAGCATACTCCGAAAAGATTCTAATTGGTATACAGTCTGGACCAGAAGACCTGATTTTTTTAATGTGATTTAAGTTGCTTCACTACTCCGAGGATATTTACTTCTACGTTACTCATGTTGGCAGCTGTTCTTGATTCAAATTCTATAATATTTACTTCGTCTCCTTGTGTGAAGGCATTTCGGAAGGCTGTGTTTAGTAACATTGCTTTGACAGCACTGCCTCCGACAGTATCTCCATTGCAATCACGCAGTGAAGGCATTGACTGTTTCTAGACGCTATCATACTTCTCATACGACCAGAATCTCCTTGGATGTTCTGTCAGGTTTCGAGACAAAGTTTCGTTGTGGAAACTGTTATAGGACTCTCGCATTGAAGTCCGCGCTAAGTTACGAGCTTCTGTAAAAGACCCCCAATCTTGGGGATTTTGCGTCTGTCTAAATTTGGCATGTTTGTTTCGTTGGTTCTGCAACAGTGCTATAACCCGTTTTGTATACCAAGGAGGATCAGCTCCGTCGTTTGTTCATTTATTTGGTAAAAATCTCTCAATTGCTTCCATTACTTTTTCTTTGAATCCAAGCCACATCTAGTCTACACTTATATTATTAATTTGAAATGAGTGAAAGTTGTCCCTTAGGAAGGCGTCAAATGAATTTTTATCTGCTTTTTCGAATAGGTGGACTTTTCATTTATTTTTCGAGGATTTGGGGATTACAATATTCAATCTCGCTACGACAATCCTGTGATCACTAAACCCTGAATCGGTTTTGATGCTCGCTATTAACTCAGGATTATATTTTGCTAAGAGGTCAAGTGTGTTTTCACAACCGTTTACTATTCACGTGGGCTCATGAACTGCTCGAAATAGTTTTCAGACAATGCGTTTAGCACAATTTCGGATGATATTTTATGCGTACCTCTGGAATTAAACATGTATTTTCGCCAACATATTGAAGGTAAATTAAACTCACCCAGGAAGTATTATCCTATGAGTCGGGTACGTGTTTGAAATCAGACTCAAGTTCTCTTTGGACCTTTCAGCAACGTTAGTTAAGTGGCAGACACCTTGCAATGTAGGATATAATGCATAAAATTTCATGTGACCAAGAAACCTCGTGGGATTCAACAAACTACGCCCAGAAGCGGACGCCCGCCCACTCAGCTGTTTACGATACATGCTCGGCATGGTCCCCCAAACAAGAGCAGCAACGGTCAAGAATAGGCACGAAAAATCCCAGAAATACTGGGTATCTACAACAGACTGAAATCTGCCTTAAGTAACTAGAAACGCAATAATTCATTACATCAAATCATCTGTAGAATTAATCAACCTATTAATGAACATCAGCTAAGCAGTACAAATGTGCATAAGGCCAATCATACATTAAGCCGCGAGCGAAGTAGATATACGACTAGCCGGCACGCTCGGGCAAAGAGGGCGGAAAATACACAACAGCACAAGCATGACGCAACCCAGAACCCCCCACCCGCTACTAAGACAAACAACAGAATTCCCGATAAAACGAAATCAAATGCAGGCTAACGGTATATCGAGACCGCCCCCTCTCCCAACGCAAAACACAAGTTGACTTACAGCGAATAGCCACACTTAAATTTGTGATTAAGTCAGAATTAATTACCTTATCCATATACTGTGATTGAAGGAATTCTTGTACTTTCTCTAATAGAAAAAGTTTCAAACTATTTGAACACACAATAACAACTGGCCTCCCAGTAACTAGTAAGAATTTATGAATCTACTCGTTTAGAACTAGACACGTGTCTCTCAGACGTACTATCACTTCAGATAGAAACGGAACAGCAATGTTATTGCAATTCGCAGCAAAATATATCCACGGAAAATTTTCTCCATGTACACCTATAGCAATTGGCGAGCTTAATACCGTCGTGTGATATAAATAGAATAACGAGGCGGCACATAGACAAGGACCAGCCGAACTGTTTTCAGTACTGATAGTAGCAATCTACAAACAGAATGTATCCTCCCGAATGTCGTTAGGTTAGCAACGGTTTTGGGGATATAGTTATTTGGCTTGTCTTTAATATAGCCCCACAAAAAGTAAATGTTAATCGTCATATCATATACAGCTCTCACTAGAACCTTGCGTACTAAACAAATTGAAATTAACACATTCCATTCGAAGACAGACTCAGTAGGAGTAGCAACGGCCGGCAATGAAAATGAAGTCAACAACACTGAACCCAACGGTCGATTCCGGCCCCAATTTACAGCACAAGCAAGGCCTTTAACCTCTTTCTTGTTGGACGAAGTCAGCCGCCGCAGATCCCGGTGCCAGGAGACATGCAGGAAACGAAATACACCAACGGCGTCCCAGTAACATGACTGCTTTCACGTCGGCGATATTTGCTACGGCGCCGTCACCCGGGTAAACAGTCCCTTTTAGGCGTGGTCTTTCTGCTACCGCGCAGGGGGCCTGTACTGTCCGCCAGACTTCCCAAACGACGTTACTGCTAGGCGTCCCAAAGCAAAATCCTCGCTACTTGCTAGAGCTTACCCCTCGCTCCCCGATCGGCCTGGTAGGTGGGGCCACCGCGCTCTGCCCACACCACCGGAAAGCTGACCCACACCGGCGGCGGGAATATCCATGATCGAGCCACACGGCTCAGTGTCTTATTTAGGACATGTCCGGAAAGAATTCGCACCACGTGGAATCCGCAGCTTTGGTGTGATACATATTATGTCAATTGGAGATAAGAGAGGGAGGGGAGGGCTAGAAAGGAAAGGAAAGGTAACGGACTGTTGATGTCAGCTGCATCAGCACTTCGTGCGGAATCAGCTGCGAAGAGTGAAACTGTATCCAGAACCGGGATTCGAATTCGGGATCTCCTGCTAACTACGCATCTGAGATAACCACAGTGCCACCAGGACACAGAGTGTTTTGTAATTGCACGAACTCTCTCCACACGCGTCTCTGTTGACACGCTCCCATCAAGCGCCGCCTATTTGCAGTCGCTGTCCAAATTCTCCATGCTCGTTACTTTGAGATACTTGCATTAGATCAGACGTAATTGTGCACCCGGAGTCTATGTGGTGTACTCATGGAACATTGAGGAGAATAAATCCTATGAATGCGTGGTGTCCTTTCGTTCCAATATATCCAGAAGAACAGACACGACGTATTCATATAATTCATATAACTGATTCGCATCTATGGGGATTGAAAGTCTCCGAAACAGCCATGAATACTGGTCAGTTTGGCAGTGCTGTCAATGCAATTGGCTAGCAAGTAGGAGATCTCAGGTTCGAATCTCAGTCTGGCACACATTTTCGCTTGTTGCCGCTGATTTCTCATGAAATCCTGACATAATTGTCACCAATAGTTCCTTGCCGTTACTTTATTTTCTTCCCCCCTCCACCTCCAGTTTACATAAAGTGCACTCGATGAATTGCTCGACCTGGTGCATTGTGGGGGAGACTAGTACAGCTTATCGATGTTACTGGTTAATGGTTTCTAATAGATGTACTTATGGAAATGCTTTCTTTTTCTTTGCAAATGTTAATGAACTGATCACATGTTATGAAATATCTGATTGCATAAATTTTTATTTCTATTCGATGAGATTGTATTCTGCCAATTTAAAAAAATTGGTGCAGGGAGAAGGTGTGGGGTGACAATTATTAAACAATATGAAATGAAACGTATATCATTTATCAACTACCGATTTCAAATGTTTTTTTCAACATGTAAACGTCACTTCAGATATTCGAATTTAGGTTATGACATGATCCATATGCCTACCATCATCAGCGATGATGAGGCGCAGACGAACAGTGAAATTCTGCATAACCTGCTGAAGTACCGGAACATCGATGATTTCGATAACCTCCTGAATGTTGTCAGGTTAGCAACGGTTTTGGGGATATAGCTATTTGGCTTGTCTTTAATATAGCCCCACAAAAAGGGGTCGCATGTGTTAAGATCCGGACAATATGGCGGCCAATCGAGGCCCATGCCGGTGGCCTCCGGGAGTCCCAGAGCCAGAATGAGAAATCAGTGTCATTTTGGATAACGAGGATGAAATCATTATTCGAAACCGTCAAGGACTGTTTGGTAGTCACCACCATCAAGGTATATCACACCAATTATTCCGTGACTGGACACTGCACACCACACAGTTACCCGTTGAGGATGAAGAGACTTCTCGATCTACATCTACATTTACATACATACTCCGCAAGCCACCGGACGGTGTGTGGCGGAGGGTACCTTGAGTACCTCTATCGGTTCTCCCTTCTATTCCAGTCTCGTATTGTTCGTGGAAAGAAGGATTGTCGGTATGCTTCTGTGTGGGCTCTAATCTCTCTGACTTTATCCTCATGGTCTCTTCGCCAAATATACGTAGGAGGGAGCAATATACTGCTTGACTCTTCGGTGAAGGTATGTTCTCGAAACTTTAAAAAAAGCCCGTACCGAGCTACTGAGCGTCTCTCCTGCAGAGTCTTCCACTGGAGTTTATCTATCATCTCCGTAACGCTTTCACGATTACTAAATGATCCTCTAACGAAGCGCGCTGCTCTCCGTTGGATCTTCTCTATCTCTTCTATCAACCCTATCTGGTACGGATCCCACACTGCTCAGTAGTATTCAAGCAGTGGGCGAACAAGCGTACTGTAACCTACTTCCTTTGATTTCGGATTGCATTTCCTTAGGATTCTTCCAATAAATCTCAGTCTGGCATCCGCTTTACCAACGATCAACTTTATATGATCATTCAATTTTAAATCACTCCTAATGCGTACTCCCAGATAATTTATGGAATTAACTGCTTCCAGTTGCTGACCTCCTATTTTGTAGCTAAATGATAAGGGATCTCTCTTTCTATGTATTTGCTGCACATTACACTTGTCTACATTGAGATTCAATTGCCATTCCCAGCCCCATGCGTCAATTCGCTGCAGATCCTCCTGCATATCCGTACAATTTTCCATTGTTACAACCTCTCGATACACCACAGCATCATCTGCAAAAAGCCTCAGTGAACTTCCGATATCATCCACAAGGTCATTTATGTATATTGTGAATAGTAACGGTCCTATGACACTCCCATGCGGCACACCTGAAATCACTCTTACTTCGGAAGACTTCTCTCCTTTGAGAATGACATGCTGATTTCTGTTATCTAGGAACTCTTCAATCCAATCACACAATTGTTTTGATAGTCCACATGTTCTAACTTTGTTCATTAAATGACTGTTGGGAACTGTATCGAAAGCCTTGCGGAAGTCAAGAAACACGGCATCTACCTGTGAACCCGTGTCTTTGGCCCTCTGAGTCTCGTTGACGAATAGCTCGAGCTGGGTTTCACACGAATGTCTTTTTCGAAACCTATGCTGATTCCTACAGAGTAGATTTCTAGTCTCCAGAAAAGTCATTATACTCGAACATAATACGTGTTCCAAAATTCTACAACCGATCGACGTTAGAGATATAGGTCTATAGTTCTGCACATCTGTTCGACGTCCCTTCTTGAAAACGGGGATGACCTGTGCCCTTTTCCAATCCCTTGGAACGCTACGCTCTTCCAGAGACCTGCGGTAGACCGCTGCAAGACGGGGGGCAAGTTCCTTCGTGTACTCTGTGTAAAATCGAACTGGTATCCCATCAGGTCCAGCGGCCATTCCTCTTTTGAGCGATTTTAATTGTTCCTCTGTCCCTCTGTCGATATCTACCATTTTGTCATCTGTACGACAGTCTTCCTCTGTGAAACAGCTTTGGAAAAAGACATTTAGTATTTCGGGCTTCAGTCTGTCATCCTCTGTTTTAGTACCATTTTGGTCGCAGAGTGTCTGGACATTTTGTTTTGATCCACCTACCGCTTTGACATGAGACCGAAATTTCTCAGGATTTTTTGCCAAGTCAGTACATAGAACTTTACTTTCGAATTCTTGGAAAGCCTCTCGCATAGCCCTCATTACACTACATTTCGCTTCGCGTAATTTTTTTTTGTCTGCAAGGCTTTGGCTATGTTTATGTTTGCTGTGAAGTTCCCTTTGCTTTCGGAGCAGTTTTCTAACTCGGTTGTTGTACCACGGTGGCTCTTTTCCATCTCTTACGATCTTGCTTGGGTCATACTCATCTAAGGCATATTGTACGATGGTTTTGAACTTTGTCCACTGATCCTCAACGCTATCTGTACTTGAGATAAAACTTTTGTGTTGAGCCTTCAGGTACTCTGTAATCTGCTTTTTGTCACTTTTGCTAAACTGAAAAATCTTCCTACATTTTTTAATATTTCTATTTACGGCTGGAATCATCGATGCAGTAACCGCTTTATGATCGCTGATTCCCTGTTCTGCGTTAACAGTTTCAATTAGTTCGGGTCTGTTTGTCACCAGGAGGTCTAATATGTTATCGCCACGAGTCGGTTCTCTGTTTAACTGCTCAAGGTAGTTTTCAGATAAAACACTTCAAAAAATTTCACTGGATTCTTTATCCCTGCCACCCGTTATGAACGTCTGAGTCTCCCAGTCTATATCCGGCAAATTAAAATCTCCACCTAGAACTATAACATGGTGGGGAAATCTACTCGAAATATTTTTCAAATTATCCTTCAGGTGCTCAGCCACAGCAGCTACTAAGCCAGGGGGCCTATAGAGACATCCAATTACCATGTCTGAGCCTGCTTTAACCGTGACCTTCACCCAAATTATTTCACATTTCGGATCACGAAATGCGGATTCTCAGTCCCACAAATACGCCACTTTTGCTTATTGACGATACCGTCCAAATGAAAATCGGCTTCGTCGTTAGACCAAACCACACAGCGCGTACTAATTCCTATTATACTCCGCGGTTAATCGTACAGATTGAACGTCCTATCACAAACAGTTCAGAAGTTATGACGATTTTATTTCATACAGTTCTATAACTGTCATCCTGTAAGTATACTGGTAAATAATACATTCATATTCTTGTGATGTATAGGGAATATTCAATAGAATTTGAAGAATGGTTTATTGTGATGAAAATTAATGTACCCCTTGATCAGCGTTCTTTATTAACAAAAATTACGTTTTTTTACATTCTTCAAAATTTGAGCTGTCTTCACCCCCCCCCCCCCCCCCCTCCCGCATGTGTAGCAGTTGCAACATTTTACCCACTGTTCAGGCAGAGGGTGAACGTTGATTTCATCACACGCATGACGCTGCACTATACTTTCTTTGGCATTTTTTTCGTTCCTTTAAATGTTTCTGTTCGTATTTGTGTGGTTCTTTAACATCCAATACTGACTTCATACCATAGTTTTCAAAGCGCTTGCACACTGAATACTGAGAGCTTTTCGTTTTTCCACACATGATCTTTCATCACATAATGATTTAAAATGGAAAATACTTTGACAATGTTTCGGCGTCGTGGGAGCAGCATTTTGTAGCCCCTGGTCCGTCATTATGCTTTACTTGAGGTTCATCAGAAGGATAATCAGCAGTTTCAGATGCTACGACATGAACTGGAGCATTCTCATTTTGTGCAGAAATAGCTGATTCGTCTCGATGGGCAGTGAAAGCACAACCTTCGGTACAGTTTCACGTTTACGTTCGACCTCCAGCGTGAATCTATAATTAGCAAGACTGCTGTCATCATACTTCAGTCGTCAACTTACCCCCTTATCCCGTACCCACACATTACCGAATTACTTTCGGTAAACACGAGGAAAACAGAAAGACGATTTACTCGCGTATGTTCGCGTCTGGATCTATCTTCCTAGCACGGTAGCGATATATACTTAAATGTTCATTCGTTTCGTTCTCGACTCGAAGAAACGTATCAAGCATGAGCAATGCTACAGAGCACGTAAGGGCTGGGGGTAGCAGAGGTGACCGAATTCTATACTTTTCTGCGTAAATGATTACAGCCGCTTCTTCGTTGCCGTTAAAGAACAGTGGGATCAGAGGATATCTTGTGAGAGGACCATTGTGCAAAGTGTGGGCACAGAAATTCAATAAGAGTTCGTCTGCCACAAGAGCTGCTGCTCCCTTTCAAAGTCTGTGAGAGATTAGTAACGCCTTCAAAGTATGCATACAATTAAGACCAGGAAATAACATAAAAGAAGGCGGGAGCACAGTTGGCCAGCGGCGTCGCTAATTTAGTTCTTTTGTGTCCCACCCTGAATGCGAAGCCTTGTAAAAATAGAAGATTATTTCTATAAGGACGGGGCGGTGCTTTGTGTAATTAGCGATTCCATTACAGTCGAATTTCTCGCTCCTTTTGTCTCGAGAACTCGTGCAAAATTTAAAACTTCCCGTTGCGTCCGAGTTGATGATGTTCGCGAAGACCCGGAAGGAAATAGTGCTCCTCTGCCGCGGGAAATTTCGTCCTCTGCGCTGACAGATAACTGCACGTGACTGATTAAACAGCGCGGGTGTCTGGTGTGATTTCCTGCGAGACCATAAATTGAGAAAGAACGTTCCTCCTGGCGAAAGAAATAGCTACCGTCACAATTTTCTCCAAGTAATTTCGTATTCCATATCCCATTTTTTTATATCGCCTGAGTATGGCATGATTCTAAAATGAGGGACTCAGGTAATTTTCCACCTATCAAATCTGATTATGCTTTGCTTCATCCTCGTGTCCTCCTGACTGATAATAACGTGTCTAGGGACATTTCCTAATAACATCTGTGTAAATCTGTTATGAATTAAACCAGAGTTCCGTGAAAATGTAGGATATTTAATGTCTCTTTTCTATCTGCTGTTGTTAATTTAGCCTTAAGTTTCATTTTATGTTAATAGCTTGCACGTCTCCTAGGTTACTGATTTCAAACGTCTCTATATGTCACATCGATAAACTTCAGATGCATATTGTTGGTGTCAATTTCATACGTCTTAAAAGTGTACATCAACACTCCAAGTTGAGTATTATATGTGAGAACAACTTGCGTGAAACAGTAGACAGTGTCGGACTGAATATGAAACGTGCATGGACAAACAACAAATGAAATATATTAATAAGAACCAGATATAGAGTATTATATCTTTCTCGAAGGGCCACTTTACATTACCCACGACATCACAAGTTAAGCAACCACAGTAATTAGTCACATAAATGGTAATGCAACTAACCGTGCTCGAAAGACTAGAGATATTTACACCCACGTAAGGTGGGTTCATATGAAGAGGTTAAGCCTCAGTAATATAGCCTTCAATTGTGCGTTAACGGTCTTCAGTATAGATATGAGACGGAAAGCGAAAATGAACCTCTTGCCGGAGAAGTGAAATTAGCAGTACAAACAACATCTTCGTAGTGTCTAAAATATCCGCTTTCATTTCTTTTTCTGTGTATTATAATAATTTACATCATTCTGTACATGACCATATCGATTTCAAAGTTGTTTGAACCCAACAGGAATATATGGTATTAAAAGCAATCGTGTCAGTCTTATGAAAACAGATCTCTTGTCGTTATAGGTGAATAACGTTGGCCGACAAGAGGTCACTTCTCAAAATGTCGCTGCTGTGTATGCAATGCATTACAAACCAGTTTCCTGTAGAGGCATTTTAAATATCTCAGAGTAGTTTTGTATAAAATCTTGTTATTTCAACAAAGCTACATGAGACCAGTGGTTCCTTTCTTTCCCCAGAGTTATAAATGTCTACAGATGCCGTCAGTTTACAATTGACCAAAAAATAGAATAAAAGGACCATTACTTTGCCAAAGGAGCACAGTTCACCAATTTCTCTCCATTTTAGTTACTTAGTTTTACATTTACCTACACTGCAATGTGTAGGTCTGAAGGAGTTATCCATATAATGTTTGATGCTATATTTAAAAATTCTGTACTCTTTGGCAAAGGACACTTTAAGAGTAACATAAATATACTACAAACATCCTGACGAAACAGAAACTGGTTTTCTTAAACAACATTAAAATGACAAAATTTCAACTATAATAATATGCGACATCAACTACGCTCAAAATGCTTTTACGATATAGTTTATGTTGTCTCCTTTAATAAAAAGTTGTACTAGACTGAATATTACCTTAATACATAAAAGGTATTTCAGTAAGAGCATGCAAAAATGTAACGGGACATAGAGGATGCTCCACTCACCAATTTGAGGTATTGAACCTGGGGTCGGAGAAGCCTGCTTCAGGAGAGGTAAACTTGTCTACCGCTTTGTTTAGCATTACTGTTTTCCGTCGTCTTTACAGCTAACATGCATTTGAGCTTACTCATACTGTGCTGTTTATTTGCATGTTAATTCTTTATTTCCTGCAAGGAAACAAGATGACGAGCACGATTTGTAGGAAGTCATGATGCCGGTGTTGTTTACTTTACTTATCCATAAGGTGGCAATGTAGAATCGTATTTTCACGTCCCATGACAGAACGTGCTATGAATCGACGACAGACCATTCATTATTTGGTGCTATTCAGAGCTGTACAGTACAGTACTATGGAGAAGTACCGGTACAATTTCGCAGAACTCACTTCCATGCACCTTGTATGTGAGGACGTAAGTTGCAATGCTCTCGCAGCCTACCGAGCGAGGTGGCGCAGTGGTAGCGCACTGGACTCGCATTCGGGAGGACGACGGTTCAATCCCGCGTCCGGCCATCCTGATTTAGGTTTTCCGTGATTTCCCTAAATCGCTGCTGGGATGGTTCCTTTGAAAGGGCACGGCCGACTTCCTTCCCCGTCCTTCCCTAATCCGATGAGACCGATAACCTCGCTGTTTGGTCTCTTCCCACAAACAACCCAACCCCCCCTCGCAGCTTAAAGGCTGCACAGGAAACGATTTCCTAACGGGTATCGTCCGTCACTAAGAGTATTTCTCTCTTTCGATCGACGAACGTGGGAGACTGGTTGATTGGAAAGAAGAAACGAGGGACCTAATAACATAAGGATCACTCGCACGCTGATTTTTAAGAGGGGGTGCTGTGACGTGTTGCAGCGAACCCCACAATAAGTGCTTGTCATATTGCACGTGTAGTGGGCGCTGCACGTACTATCGTGTGGCGAGTAATCCATGAACAACAATTACACCCATTTTAGCCCCAGCGAGTCCACGCAATGCTTCTGACTGACTTTGCACCGAGAACCACAAGGAGTCAGTGGCTGCTCCAACAAGGGGCTGATCGACTAGATTTCCTTTAAGTCGAACTGTTTATTGACGAAGCCTCACTTGGATCGCGGTGGTATTTCGACCTACAGGAATAGCCATGTGTCGGATGAGGAAACCCCTCTCGCTGTTGTAGAGTCACACCATCAAGTACGTTTTCCTGTGAATCTCTGGGCCAGCATTGTAGGCGACAATCTCATTGGGCCATATTTTCTAACTGGCTGTCGGAAAGGCCACCTGTATTTGAGGTTCCTGCAAAAACCTACCTCAGTTGTTCGAGAAAGTGCACTTGGCTGTCTGTGAGAGGATGCATACACGACAAGACGGTGCACTGCCTCACTTCAGTGTGGATATCCGTAGCCATCTCAACATGGTCGCTTGGTCGGAATGGGAGGTCCTATTCCACCGTCTGCGAGTTCACCTGATCTGAATTCCCTTTTTTATTCCCTGTTGTTGTTGTTGTTGTGGTCATCAGTCCTGAGACTGGTTTGATGCAGCTCTCCACGCTACCCTATCCTGTGCAAGTTTCTTCTTCTCCCAGTACCTATCGCAACCTACATCCTTCTGAATCTGCTTAGTGTATTCATCTCTTGGTTTCCCTCTACGATTTTTTTTTACCCCCCACGCTGCCCTCCAATGCTAAATTTGTGATCCCTTGATGCCTCAGAACATGTCCTATTAATCGGTCACTTCTTTTTGTCAAGTTGTGCTACAAACTCCTCTTCTCCACAATTCTACTCAATACTTCTTCATTAATTATGTGATCTATCCATCCAATCTTCAGCATTCTTCTGTAGCACCGCATTTCGAAAGCTTCTATTCTCTTCTTGCCGAAACTATTTATCGTCCATGTTTCATTTCCATACATGGCTAAACTCCATACAAATACATTCAGAAACGATTTCCTGACACTTAAATCTATACTTGATGTCAACAAATTTCTCTTCTTCAGAAACGCTTTCCTTGCCATTGCCAGTCTACATTTTATATCTTCTCTACTTCGACCATCATCAGTTATTTTGCTCTCCAAATAGCAAAACTCCTTTATTACTTTAAGTGTCTCATTTCCTAATCTAATTCCCTCAGCATCAACCGACTTAATTCGACGACATTCCATTATCCTCATTTTGCTTTTGATGATGTTCATCTTATATCCTCCTTTCAAGACACTGTCCATTCCGTTCAACTGCTCTTCCAAGTCCTTTGCTGTCTCTGATAGAATTACAATGTCATCGGCGATCCTCAAAGTTTTTATTTCTTTTCCATGGATTTTAATACGTACTCCAAAATTTTTTTTTTTTTTTTTATCCTTTACTGCTTGCTCAATATACAGATAGAATAACATCGGGGAGAGGCTACACCCCTGTCTCACTCCCTTCCCAACCACTGCTTCCCTTTCATGCCCCTCGACTCCTATAACTGCCATCTAGTCTCTGTACAAATTGTAAATAGCCTTTCGCTCCCTGTATTTTACCCCTGCCATCTTTAGAATTTGAAAGAGAGTATTCCAGTCAACATTGTCAAAAGCTTTCTCTAAGTCCACAAATGCTAGAAACATAGGTTTGGGTTTCCTTAATCTTTCTTCTAACATAAGTCGTAAGGTCAGTATTGCCTCACGTGTTCCAATATTTCTACGGAATCCAAACTGATCTTCGCCGAGGTCGGCTTCTACCAGTATTCCATTCGTCTGTAAAGAATTCGTGTTAGTATTTTGCAGCTGTGACTTTTTAAATTGATAGTTCGGTAATTTTCACATCTGCCAACACCTGCTTTCTTTGGGATTGGAGTTATTATATTCTTCTTGAAGTCTGACGTTATTTCGCCTTACATCTTGCTCACCAGATGGTAGAGTTTTGTCAGGACGGGCTCTCCCAAGGCTGTTAGTAGTTCTAATGAATGTTGTCTACTCCTGGGGCCTTGTTTCGACTCAGGTCTTTCAGTGCGCTGTCAAACTCTTCACGTAGTATCGTATCTCCCATTTCATCTTCATCTACATCCTCTTCCGTTTCCATAATATTGTCCTCAAGTACATCGCCCTTGTATAGACCCTCTATATACCCCTTCCACCTTTCTGCTTTCCCTTCTTTGCTTAGAACTGGTTTTCCATCTGAGCTTTTGATATTCATACAAGTGGCTCTCTTTTCTCCAAAGGTCTAGGCAGTATCTATCTTGCCCCTAGTGAGATAACCCTCTACATCCTTACATTTTTCCTCTAGCCATCCCTGCTTAGCCGTTTTGCACTTCCTGTCGATCTCATTTTTGAAACGTTTGTATTCTTTTTTGCCTGCTTCATTTATTGCATTTTTATATTTTCTCCTTTCATAAATTAAATTCAAAATTTCTTCTGTTACCCAAGGATTTCTACTAGTCCTCGTCTTTTTACCTACTTGATACTCTGCTGCCTTCACTACTTCATCCCTCAGAGCTACGCATACTTCTTCTACTGTACTTCTTTCCCCCATTCTTGTCAATTGTTACCTTATGCTCTCCCTGGAACTCTGTACATGCTCTAGTTTAGTCAGTTTATCCAGGTCCCATCTTTTTGCGGTTTCTTCAGTTTTAATCTACAGTTCATAACCAATAGATTGTGGTCAGAGTCCACATCTGCCCCTGGAAATGTTTTACAATTTAAAGCGTGGTTCCTAATGCTCTGTCTTACCATTATATAATCTGTCTGATACCTTCTAGTATCTCCAGGGTTCTTCCATGTATACAACCTTCTTTCATTATTCTTGAACCAAGTGTTAGCTATGATTAAGTTATGCTCTGTGCAAAACTCTAGCAGGCGGCTTCTTCTTTCATTTCTCTACCCCAATACATATTCACCCACTATGTTTCCTTCTCTCCCTTTTCCTACACTCGAATTCCAGTCACCCATGACTATTAAATTTTCGTCTCCCTTCACTACCTGAATAATTTCTTTTGCCTCATCACACATTTCATCAATTTCTTCATCATCTGCAGAGCCACTTGGCGTATAAACTTGTACTATTGTAGTAGGCGTGGGCCTCGTGTCTCTCTTGGCCACAATAATGCGTTCACTATAATGTTTGTAGTAGCTTACCCGCACTCCTATTTTTTTTATTCATTATTAAACCTACTCCTGCATTTCCCCTATTTGATTCTGTATTTATAACCCTGTATTCGCCTGATCAAAAGTCTTTTTCCTCCTGCCACCGAATTTCACTAATTCCCACTATATCTAACTTTAACCTATATATTTCCCTTTTTAAATTTTCTAACCTACCTGCCCGATTAAGGGATCTGACATCCCACTCTCCGATCCGTAGCACACCAGTTATTTTTTCTCCTCATAACAACGTCCTCTTGAATAGTCCCCGCCCGGAGATCCGAATGGGGTACTATTTTACCTCCGGAATATTTTACCCAAGAGGACGCCATCATCATTTAACCATACAGTAAAGCTTTCAGCCGTTCGCAGTAACAGCACAGTAAGTCCGTTTTGGTTAGTGATACAAGGCCAGATCAGTCAGTCATCCAGACTGTTGCCCCCGCACTTACTGAAAAGGGTGCTGCCCCTCTTCAGGAACCACACGTTTGTCTGGCCTCTCAACAGATATCCCTCCGTTGTGGTTGCACCTACGGTACGGCCTTCTGCATCGCTGAGGCACGCAAACCTCCCCACCAACGGAAGGCCCATGGTTCATGGATCGTGTTAGAATATCTAAATTCACTTGTGTGTAAGCCTCCAGTGCATACGGAGATGGAATTAAATGACAGAACTGTAACTGCCTGTGATGTGAATCGAAACACACCAGAAATAATTGTCTGGGTGCATCAGAATCTTTTTCACCGATGCCGTGCTTGCATTGAGGTTGACGACCGTTCGTTTCAGCACGTTTTGTAAGATACAATACGAATGGTACATACATCGAGTCAGTGACGGTATTTCCATTTAACTGTATCTAATGTAAATAAAAAGTGCACAGTAATGTGTTTTTATTCCTATTGTCTCCTTAATCTGTGTTCTCCGACAGCAGGTTCCTTATCTCAAATTGTTCAGTGGGGTGTCCTCTATGTCCTCTAAATTTCCGCACGCTCTTCCGGAAACAACTTATATAAAGTATCAACCTACATTACCACTTAAATAACCAACTAAATAAAAGATTTTGTGCTACATTGCCGACAGCCAGAACAGGGAAAAAGCTGTGGCTCCTAGACATCAAAATGATACTAGACATAAATGCAATGATCAGAACCGGTAGGAATACAATAGTCTACTCTAGGACGGAAACTGCTACCATATGAATCAAGAAGGAATGCGAGTCGGAAAAGCACTGTTTTACACGCTCGAGCGCCTCATGTCAACAAAAAGGATACCATTATAAATGGCATTTACCGAGGTTCCTGTCCCATTCATGCAACTTGTTCCTAGTGAGTCTTTTTTTCTCTTAAAGTATATTTGCATTGTGCAGTTTTACAATCGGCTTTCTGTAGTTTTCCTTTGAGAAATATGTAGACTATTTCATCCGAGGCCATCGTGAGCTTGTTTCTCAGGCAACACCTGCCCGTCCCGTGTGGAATGCAGCGACCTTGGTTTCTAACTCACCTCTTGAGTGTACTTACACTGCAAATAACATGGCATCAGCTTTTACGACAATTCCCACCCATTTTTGACGCAGTGGTTTAATGGTAATATCTCAAAAGATGGCGTACAAATCTGGCCTCCGGGCACCGATTTTCTTATTCTCTTGATCACTATCAAGTGACCCACCCACCATACGACTGTTTTACTGTAGTAGTTTAGCAGTGTAATCTGTGCAGTTGGTCGTACTTGTTATTCGCGAACGTTTCTGGATAATGGAGGTTATCAAAAGCCCCGACGATGTCTACGAGAATGGCCATTGTGTACTTGCGGATGGTATTATGTGCTGACTGGAGTGCCTGTTAGACTGAATCGTCCACTGATTATCGCGGAACCTGTGTTGGTGAGGACTGAAACCCGGGAGCCGCCTGTGGGCCTATGATCAGCTACACAGAGGCCGCTCCTGGACCTTTGTTGAATCAGGCAAATTGGTCTACGCGACTTCAGTTTGGCAGGATGTTTGTAATCAAATTTCTTGAAGATTATTGTTTCGTAAATTCCTCACTGAAAGTATTATTCTCAGTATTAAGGCTTCGTTAGAAATTGCGTTAAAATGGCCTTAAATGTTGTGCCACTTGTTTAAGAGCCCCGAGTGAATGCCGTCAGGACCAGGTGCTTTTATAAATTTAAATTTTTTATTGGCTACTAAACATTTTTCTACTAACTTCTTTCATCTATCAGCTTAAGTATTTCGTCTATTACCAATGGTTTCTCCGCAGTTACCTTCCTTGTTCCCACGATTTTCTCTCTAACTTCCGTGATTGCCCCTTTTAGAGATGTCCATTTCTCTTCAACTGACTTACCCATTGAGCTGTCATTATCGCAGAAGCTAAAGCATTAGTGAACTTCAAGTGTCTCCCTTTATTTCTTGGTACATCCTACATCTTTAAGCATTGATTCTTCCTGACTAGTCCCTCAAACTTCAACTTACTCTTCATCAGTAACAGACTGTGGCCTGAGTCTGTAACTGCATCTGGGTACGCCTTACAATCTAATATCTGATTCCGGAATCTCTGACTGACCATGATATAATATATCTCAATTTTTTTCTGTACCTCCCGGCATTTTTCAAGTGTACAATTTCATCTTGCGATTCTTCAACATTTATTTCGGTTTAACCGTTTGAAATTTATTGCATAACTAACTAGTCTTTGTCGTCTCTCATTCCTACTACCAAGCCCTTATGCTACGGAAACTTTTTCTTACTCTTCTCGTCCTACAACTGCATTCATTCCACCCATGACTGTTAGATTTTCATCTCCTTTACATAATGTATTATCGGTTCAATGTTCGAATACTGTATACCGCTCATGATATTGACATAGACCATCGCCAGCAGGGAAGGGCTGAGGAGGGCTGGACAGATCAGTGGGTGGGTTAGGGTCGGCGACGTCCCCTGTAGCGCGCGGCCAGTCACAACCGGGCGTCGCGCCGCCGTGTTTGTGTAAGCCGGTTGGCGTCGGTTTGCTCAGCTGGCGCCTCCGCCGCTTCGGCCCGCACCCTGAGCACGGACCGACACGTCGCACCTGTCCACTGATGGAGCACCGCAGGGCGTCGAACGTGCTCCACAAACGTGAACAGCAGGTCACCGTCAAGAAATCATCTACAAGAGTTTCTCTAAATATTAAAAAACTTCCTTCTTTAATCATCCTCAAAATTAAAGAAATCAGTTAAAAGGAATTGCTAATATACTCAGAAACATTCAACGAAAGGTACAAACGCGAGGTTTTGGAACTAAGTGCAGTGAGATCCGATAGGCAAATAATCAAATTTCGGTGCCAATGCTCTAGCGCACTGACCCTGCAGTGAGAGGAGACCAATTTAAACGGCACATAGCAGGCGAGTCATAAACGTGTCGATCACATCTCGACTCGAGGAGTGTTGTGGACTGACAAGACAGCCAGTCCACAGTGACGGGTAACCGAAAGGCACGCGCTTAAACTCACGCAGGCTGGCGTGAGATCTGAAACAGGACACGTAATGAATGCTATAAAGAAAAGTACGTAGCTGCTGGAATACTTAACTTTAATCCACAATTGGTGACATTGGTCTTGTTACTGTACATGCTTCATTAGATACATAGCAAAAGATACATGGCGCCTTGCTAGGTCGTAGCAATTGACTTAGCTGAAGGCTATGCTAACTATCGTCTCGGCCAATGAGAGCGTAATTCTCAGTGAACCTTTCCTAGCGACGTCGGCTGTACAACTGGGGCGAGTGCTAGTACGTCTCTCTAGACCTGCCGTGTGTCGGCGCTCGGTCTGCAATTACTGACAGTGGCGACACGCGGGTCCGTCGTATACTAGCGGACCGCGGCCGATTTAAAAGGCAAGTGTGGTGTCTGGCGGTGACACCACAAGGAGGATGTTAGTAGGCGCAGAATGCCAGGTACACGTGTTACACGACTTTCCTCGCCGGTAAGGCAGTTTGAGAGGGGCCTGTCCATCTACATGAAAATCACAGGCTGGTCGACAAGCTGTGTGGCTCGCCCAGTCGCCCGTTCGGAGCGTTCCGTATGATCACGGTTAGTTTTGGGGACGGATGGTAATCACATACGGGAGTGGAGGGAGCCTGGTGAACTGCGCGGTTCCACCCAAAATGTCGTGCCACGCCTCTCGCACAACGGGTATAATTGCTTGGGGAGACATAGCGTATGATAGCCGGTCCCCTCTAGTTGCATTACGTTAAATCTTGAGGAATGTTCTTCAACCGCCATGTGGGATCTTTCCTAAAGAGGGACACTTTTCAGCACGATAAGGCTCGTCTGGATACAGCTTGAGTTGCTCAAGACTTCCTGCGTCATGTCCCGACTCTTCCATGGCCGGCTCCCCGAACTTGCCCCCTAAAGAGCATGTATGCGACCAGTTGAAACGCCAGATACGCTCTATGGCTCTGTGCATGACTTGGTGGTAGCTGTTCGAGATTTGTGGATCAGTCTATCTCAGGACATCATCATATGTCTGCTTAATAATCGGCAACCAATGCTGTACAATCGCAATAAAGTCATGAGATACGCAATTGACTCTTTTATTAGATGTAACGCGTTTCGTGATTATACCCATCTTCAGGCATCATAAACTTCAGCTCCTTCCTAACCAATGCCTGTATGCCTGGTTGGCTAGGAAGGAGCTGAAGTTTCTGATGTCTGAAGATGGGTGTAATCTCGAAACGGGTAGCATGTTCTAATATAAGAGTCAATTGAACATCTCATGAGTTCATTGTCATTTATTAACATAAAAAGATCACAGGCCTCAGACGGGAATTTATGACATGTATATCAGACGCCTGCTTAACTCGGTTCCGAACTGTGTGTATGGCAGCAGAGTATGGTACTGCTAATTATTGATGTTGCACTTTATTTTTCTACTTGTACTCACTGTATTTGTGTACTTGTCTTAATTTCATTATGTCTAATAAATTTGGTTTCAGTCCGTGACTCCACTCCTGGTGCGCTATTTTCAATGTTTCTGAGTGTATATTTAGGAACATTAGATACACGAGTCGTTTTATTATAACATATGAATAATAATTAACAGTAACTGAAAGTATACGATAGTAGAAGAAAAAAGATCCAGTATGTATGGGTGTCCGTTTCCGGTGAGGATATGAGTGTGCTGTTACATGTTTCCACTGTTCTCAGTATGAAATAGTATACAGATGTACTCGAAATGAAGACTTTTCGACTGAGCCACCATATAAATGAGGCCACGATTCACCCATGACCTTCTGTCGCGGAATGTGGTACGAGGGGCGTTCAGTAAGTGATACAACCCTTTTTCCTTCTGAAAGCAGGTTGGTTTTATTCAGGATTCCTATACACCATATTATTACTCAATCTTTTGGACAAAACCCTAGTTTCAACGTAATCTCTGTTCAGTGCGAAGGCCTTAAGCCACCTTACTGGGAGGGCCTGTGTGCCCACATAATACCACCCTACTGGTCGACATTGGAGCCAACATCTGGCTGCATCAGTACCCTCCCCATCATATATGTACCGCTTCTGCGCTGTGCATCCTTCATTGGACCATAAGTGCGGACAGTGCGAGATCGTGACTGTAAGGTGGATGAGGAAGAATAGCTCAATGAACTTTTGTGAGCTTCTCTCGGATGCATAGCGTTGTTCGAGGCCCTGCGCTGTCTTGCTGAAGGAGAAGTTCGTATGCATTTTTGTGGCAATAAATATATTGAATTCGTTTCATCAGTCTTATGAGGACGGCACTATACACTTCAGAGCTGATCGCTGCACCAGTATTTTCCCGGCTGAGCCTGCGGCTTTGAACTTGGAGAGGTGCTGAGACTCATTTCCATGGACTGCAGGTTTGTTTCCTGTTTGAAGTGTGGACCCAGGTTTCATCGCCTGCGACGATGTTTAACAAAAATACTCTCACAACCAGCCTTGTTAAGCGCAAGCAGTTGTCCACGGTAGGTTCTTCATTGCTGCTTATGGTCTTTTTGTTATGCGGGGAGCGGCCACGCACCTTTGAGTACCGCAACTGGTGGATGAGTGTGTCAGCACTACCTACAGAGACGTCCAGTTATGCAGCGAAATGTTTGATTGTAATCTGTCGATCACCTCGAAATCAGATTGTCCGCACGTTCCAACATTGCAGTAGTCACAGCTATGTGCGACCGACTGGCACGCGGGAGGTTGAGCGACATTGTTTCAATGATGACTGTCTCCTCGCCCAACGACACCAAGTGCTTTAGTTCACTGCCAGATCTCTGCAGACATTCTGCAAATTCGTGGGAATATCTGCAATGCTCTGGTTTTCGCCAAAGGCATCTCAAAGACAACTGTCTGCCTCGAACGCACGTCCGATACAGACACCATTTTGAAGGTTACACAAGGCGCCGGCACCAGCCGGAACATCATGGAGCTATAGGGGCTGATGCGAGAATATTCACCGTTGTCTCACAACAAATTCCGAATTTTCAACAGTAAATCAGCGAGAAGAAAAGAGTGGTGCCTTACTTACCGAATGCCACTCGCACATGCATCTTGATGCACCGAAATATTTTGCTGTTGTTGTAAGACGACGTTTAACATTCCAGTACGAACCAAAATGGATAGGTGGATCCGAGCCTGTACTTCGGCCTCCAAGATCGTGAGATTTTCTCTACAGCAAATTAACAGTCTTTTCGAGGTTTACGAAACGACCTGGGGTTGTTTGAAATAATTCGTAACTCGCTGTAGATGCGAAGGTGTTATTACATCATAATACAAAGACTAATGTGAAATACCTCCTTAGCTTACGTTGAATTATAACACGTCTAATAGCGACGTAACAAGTACGAGCGGACGTTAAATTGTAACATGCTGCATCGCGTTTCTTGTTAAAGCAGTTCAAGGGCGATATTCGAGCCCAATCCAACGGGGGTATAATAGAACAGTTTACTAGGCAAAAACTTGCACTATCCAAGACTGCAAAGGCTTTATTGTTAACAACCGCTTTCGACAGCTGTAGCTGCCATCTTCTAGTCTTTAAAAATTTTTTTGTTGTAAAATATGTTCCATCTTGAGTTAGTACCTCTTGCCATGTTGACGTTGCGATGGATAAACTACAGCATATGTGTCAAAAATAAAACCGTTTACAGTCAGAAAGGGCCTTGTGAACATGGGCATGTTCGCAAACTTTCCCTCGCATGGGCTTGTTAATTCTTAAAGCGCACGATAAACAGTAACATGCTAGAAGATGACAATTGTCAACGATAAAATCTAATCTTGGCTACTGGAAGTTGTCTCCCAAATAAAACATACTTTTTCACTAAACAGGCCTATAATTCATACTGAATTCGTTGACGGATCGTAACCATACATTCACAACATTTTGCAAATGGCTCTTTTGCGGACGTTTGTTTCGTGGAACGTTTCACCTAGTATCATCCCGTACCTTCGCACGGGTCAGTTTTCGCTAATTATGAAAAAGGGTGCTCTGAAATTTGCACCCAGTAAGATTCGCACCCAGAAAAGGTCGAGGAAAGGTCCTTTAATCAATCCGATCTCCGGCCGAGAGGTAGAATCGCCGCTATGCAGGTAAGAGAGCCGAATTTGTGTGTGTGTGTGTGTGTTGCCTGCAACATTACTGCAACACGTCAATGCCCAGACCATGTGCGTCTCAGTTCTTGTCTGCCTTTCACTCTCAGCCTCCATTCTACTTCCTCAGCCGACGGTGCTGCTGTGTCAAGTCACGTGAAGCAGCATTATTTCGTTCTTGGAGATTAGGTTTATCTAATGAATTATACGAACCACTGCCCCAAGAATACAGAAGCCTACGCAATTATAATACAGAAGCAGTTACAGGTATGCAAAATTGGGCAAACGAGATAACCAACGAGAAATCTATGAACGTGGTAAATACATCTACAACTAGAGCGAAAGAAACAGAAACTAATGTAAACAAAAAAAGAGTTCTGAGAAAGGACGTTCTCAATGCAATAGTTTTAAAAGATCTGCAGTACTGAACGGAAATTTTATTCTATATCGGTTATTAAGATTCCTGAACGTTTTTGAAGCATGATCACACTTTTTAAATGGGCATCAATTTGCCAACTCTTATCATTTTATTGATACAGTTGTATACATTAGTTTGCACGTCCTATAACTCTTGTCAACTCTGGTCTACTACTTTAATAAATTGTTTGAGCCCTTCCACCAAAGCACTGCAAATGTCTTCTACAAAGATATAAGCTATAAAGTAAGACATAATATATAAAAGATATGTTGTAAAATAAGAGATAAGACATAAAATTTTTCAGTGCGTCATGTCTGGCAGGTCAAAAATGTGGAATAAGAGATATTTTTAAACATTTACAACAAAGTTGCTAATTAATTATTTAGTGTCGGTTGACTAGTTTCGGATTTCACTCATTTTCACAAGTCACTCCGTATACAGATCTAAACCTGTTACGAGTGGATGCGTCGATTCTAGATAACAAAGGTATCATAAATAATGTGGTTTCTATGGTAACTATTTAGATATTTTGTATTTAGGATTTATTTCGTGTGGACAGTTCTATTTATGTCATAACACTTGAATGTACCTCAGATCTGTGTTCGAAAATATCACAATTGTATTTACACCTTACATTACCGCATTATGGTATGTGTAATATATTTATACAGTGGAGAATTTGTTCTCATCGGATTACGCTGGTTTTTATATTGCAGGCAGTATCGCACTTTTGACAGAAACATACTAAACACCAACGTCATTTCTATAGTAGACAAAGCATAATGATTTAACTGTTCTGGCAGTTCAAAAATGGAATGTAACGAATGTAATAAAGCTTCCGTTGGAGAGACGGACGTTGAAGGGGACCTGGAGGTGCAATGACTGAAATTTTCGAAAATTATTTTTCTCGTCATCCAAAAGACAAATTTGTCTCGCTTCAAAAATGTATTTTTTTATCTACTTTTCAATTGTTGATTTGGTCTTAAACGCTCTTTGAACGAATGTCTGCGTACCAGCCACGCTCATGCTACACACAAGGAATATCACCATAAGCATTTCTTGCCTGCCACAGTGATGGAAAGAATAAAACAATATACAGGGACCCTGGAAATACAAAATTACTTACCAAATGTCTACATAGTCATGCACCAAACGCTAAGGAGAGTTTCAACAGCTGCTTGTGGCACAGAGTACCAAAAGCAATGTTTGTTCGATTGACAGTACTCAGGTCATCTGTTTCAGTGATGGCGTAATTAGCAAGACAAAACTAATGGACAAATTAGGCATCCAACCAGGAAATAATATGAGAGCTGTGTTGAATGTCAAAGATTGTCAGTAAGTAGTTGAAGCTGAAAGGGTTGAAAAAGCCAGCACTAACGGTCCAGAATAAGGAAAAGATTCGTGAAACAGTCTACAGGAGAGGAAGAAGCAGCTGGCCAGCTAGAATAATGTTGCTGGAATGTTCTGAAAGCGGCATACGGTTAGTCAAACACACTGAGAAAAACCTTTTCTCATAATTTTCTCCAAACTATATTTTCAGGACATTAGGTACATATACCTTCAAAATGGCTTGTGCTGTGATCACCAAATTCCCCCAATGTGAAGCGTCTATTACACAGAATATCGCATTTCTTAAACTATAAGAGACAATTATATAGCTTTCCTTGTAAAGCTTTAGTTAATGTCGTTCAGTATTAGTATAAAACTGCAAGTTCCCTCGCATGTAGATCAAGAGTAACACGCGATGGAAGCGAGACGTAGATATCCAGGTTCCTTAAAACGAGATACGCAGGATACATAAACAGAAGCGAAATTAAACCTATCAATCATCAGCACGCAAAGCAGAGAATAATACACAATCCATTGAAAATATAGAGAGAAATTTCACTACTTTACAGACAGACGTCTTCAAACGGCAGTTGATGGACATGCTCGAGGAAATACCTATACAAATCTACATTCACATCACTAAGCTCCAAGAACAACTGCTAAATCAACAAACAGAATCGCGCAGCCGGAAAATCATAGAAAATTTACATAGCACCTTGATCAGCACATGAAAGCCACTTCAACATGCATTAATCATCAAATACGTGACTACACACGATTCATAGGAACCTTCAAGAGTACCTTCGTCAGCATATGAATCGCAATCTATACGGTGCGAATTATACCAGCAGAATACTACTGCATGTAGATTTCATTGAAATACAAATTAAACAATATGTTTGCTTTAAAATAGTGCTGACAGGAAATTAAATATTTACTGTGCAATTGTGATGTGATGGAACACTATTCCACGCTGGATACAGTCGTTGATCTTAAAACAGTCGCGAAGTAAACTGAATACATCAAAGATTATATAAGACATAATAAGTAGTACTGGAATGATGGGGTTCCCACCACAAATCCAAGATGCGGCCGTGTGACGTCACAGACATACTGATAGGGTTCCCACCCCACATCCAAGATGGTGGCGGTGGGAAATTCATAAAGTGCCACGCCACTCTCCCAGGCGGGAAATTCAAATTTTGTCTGATTTTCGCGAGTGCCACGCCCATTTGGACTTGTAAGGAAACAGTTAAAGTCTCCACCACGATCATCAACCGACTGCAACGTCCCCTTACCAATTCACGTTGGCAGGCTAGCGTGTACTAACGTGTACTAGTATGCACTAACGTGTACTAAGATGCACTTACATGTGCTAACGTGAACAGCCTATGACGTCATCCAAGATGGTGGCCGTGACATCCGTTGATGATGCAAGTGCCTCACCCTCCTGGTGGGAAACTTGAATTTTGGCTGGAAAATAGGTCAAACCTTCACTAACCTAACTCCCTTCCCCCCCATCCCCAGAAAAATGGCGGGAAGTTGAAATTCCAACAGGATAATGTGTCACACCTAAGAAAATGGCGGGAAAGAAGGCGAAATTATGCTACCCCCCCCCCTAACCTAAGTCACCCGACAGCTACCTCTTCCTAGGAACTGGTGTCAAGTTGGTTTTTTTTTTCTTTTTTTTTTTGCGGTGAAGGAAGGTCAATTCACGTATCTCTACTAAACTAAGAAACTGACGCAAAGGCAAGGACACTTGAGCTACCGCCACTAACCTAAGTCACCCGGCTGCCACGTCCTCCTAGGAACTGGTGCCAAGTTTGTATTTTGGCGGTAAAGAAAGGTCACTTGTGGTTTCTCTACCAACCTAGGAAAATCGCAGGAAGATAGGTCACTTGGACGACCTCCATTAACCTAAGTCACCTGACCGCCATTTCTTCCTAGAGATTGGTGAGAAAAGGACTCAGCCTGGACTGGGCTGGTGGAGAGAGGAGGGAGAGTAATTTATTTATTTTGGAACAAGTTATTTAAGGATGAAGTATATTTATTACACTGATACAAATCACACAAACAACATATACAGGCACCGCCCGCCGCCACTCTGTCCACTGAACCACAGAGGAGGCTAGAGGCAACCCACATGAAGTGACATGGCCACCAACTGTCAAGCCACGCACAGGGGCACGTTTGGGTCCCTCAAGCATGAGGTGGCGGAATCCCCATCATGCTTGACACACCAGAGAAATTCCTCTCAAAATACATGATCACCTAGGTGCCATTGATGACGCGATCGGACGGGAGTGAAGACCAATTTTCTATGCACGGATGCTCCAAGGTGAGCAGCGCACATGTGTGTTCGACGCTGCAGGCGTGAAACCTCCCCCTGCCTGCAATTTGCTGAAGAGCTAATAGCCAAGCAATGCTGCAGCAATCTGTTCCAGAATAGCGCAAGCTCCTTTCTCCCTAACAGTTTCTAACAGCGTGACATGTCTAGCCGTGCCTGCATACCCAACGTGGCTCATGTCTCATGGTGGAATGCTCGTCCTTCTGCCAATATACATTTCAGGAAAGTTAAACGTTCACACAGATAAAAGCCTGTGCACACTTGCAGAAACCCCCTGAATCATAAGAGCATTCATCTTCTTTGTAAATAGATTATCATCTAAGCACAGATGGGGGGTGATTCAGAACAATTACGCAAACCAAATTCGAAGCACTGCCCTACAGAAGAGAGAAAAATGTCATCAATTTTCGGTATCCTACAGGTACAGGTCTGGAGATGTCCTAACGCCATAGTGGCAGATGAGTGACGGAATCCCCGATAGAGATGGATGGTATGCTTCAAGTTGTCTTTGAACGCTTGCTTTTACAGAACTCTCCAAACATACCTTGCCTCCATCTTGTTCGAATCAGTCTGTAGACGCTCCTACATCCCACCACAAAGGCTGTCTTGTGAATGAATCTAGCATTATGATCGGCTCTTATCGAATTTACCTGCCGAATTACTGATCCCAGCAGTGTGGAAGCACCATCAGCCTTTTTTCCTTCTGCAGATAAGACTGTCAGTGGTTATTCTACACAGAACACCATATTACATCGACAATTAAACCCTGCAACATGCTCTACATGTCGTCAAATAATTTAGGTTAAGTAGTGTGTAAGCTTGGGGATTGATGACCTTAGCAGTTAAGCCCGATAAGATTTCACACACATTTAATGACAGACTTAATGACCACTGAGGACAGGAGCTTGAATATTAGAACGTGAAACTGATCTCTGACCCAGCAATATATTACTGCATACCATATCGATGTAGTAAACATACAATTAGTATCCTACATCATACAAAATCACCCATTTTACATCATAAAGTTCTTTGTGAATTGAAGTCACTCTCGGAACTGCTGTGCAAAGACTAGCCTATTTCCCCCTCTGTACAAACGCCCTACTATTTCTGGTCCGGATCTGCCTGCTTGCTTGTGTTTCTACACCAACCTCCAGACTCTTTGATTATATGAGCACAAGTATTTCCACATCGTTTGCCATAATATTATACCATTTTCGATGTACCAGGTGATCAAAATATCAGTATAAATTTGAAAACTGAATCAATCACGGAATAATGGAGACAGAGAGGTACAAATTGACACACGTGCTTGGAATGACATGGGGTTTTATTAGAACCAAAAAAATACAGAAGTTCAAAAAATGTCCGACAGATGCCTCTTCATCTGATCAGAATAGCAATAATTAGCATAACGAAGTTAGACAGAGCAAAGATGATGTTGTTTACAGGAAATGCTCAACATGTCCACCATAACTCCTCAACAATAGCTGTAGTCGAGGAATAATGTTGTGAACAGCACTGTAAAGCATGTCCAGAGTTATGGTGAGGCATTGGCGTCAGATGCTGTCTTTCAACATCCCTAAAGATGTCGGTCGATCACGATACAATTGCGACTTCAGGTAACCCCAATGCCAATAATCGCACGGACTGAGGTCTGGGGTCCTGGGAGGCCAAGCATGACGAAAATGGTGGCTGAGCACACAATCATCACTAAACAACGCGCGTAAGTGCTCTCTCATGCGTCTAGCAATATGGGGTGGAGCGCCATCCTGCATAAACATCGTACGTTCCAGCAGGTGTTTATCAGCCAGGATGGGGATGATGCGATTCTGTAACATATCTGCGTACCTCTCTCCCATCATGGTAGCAGTTACAGAACCAGAATCGCGCATTTCCTCGAACAAAAAAGGCCCGATAACGGTAGATGTGGTAAATCCAACCCATACCGTGACTTTCTTGTCGTGCAGTGGAGTTTCAACGACTGTTCTAGGATTTTCGATAGCCCAAATTCTGCAGTTGTGGGCGTTGACAGACCTTGGGAGGGTGAAATGAGCTTCACTGGTCCACAACACGTTACTAAACCAATCGTCATCTTCCGCCATTTTTTGAAACACTACTCAATCAAATTTCTGGCTCTCTCATATCTCCAAACGATCCCCTTTTCCCGCATCTATTGCTACAGTAAAATTACCATGTCATTTTAGGTAGTCCCTACGCATCCTGCAAGTGCCTCCTCAAACTATACGCTACCATCTCTGCACCTCTGAGCACATAATCATTCCAGTGTAAGTCGGCATTGAGTTGGGGTCAGAGGAAGCTATTCTACCACTTCCTGCAATCCATGCAGAAACAGGCGAAGCTACGTTACTGTGACTGAAATGTGTTTTGACCATTAGACGGACACGAAGCTTACTCCTGCAACATGAAGTACTATAAAAGACAGCGTGGGAACTGGGTGAAGGATGTGGATTTTGCTATTGCATTGTGGTGCTTCTCCAAACTACATAAAAATACTACAGATACGTGTCCATCCACAGACATCCCCCAGCATGCTATCTTCGTTTCTCTGTACCATCCATCAGGGAAAAATTACGACCTATAAAAGCTCAACTAACTTCATCTGATAGATAACTAGATAAGATTTCTACCGCATCTCTCTCCTCCCATATATTGAAAATAAATACCGCATGGGTGCAGGCATCGAGCACATGTGACGATCATATTAAATATACAGGTTCTGATCAACTGCCCAGGCCACTTTAAAGTTCCATCACCTGTACTATAGGAGGATGACCGTATCCCACAGACCACACTGTAAGCCGCAAGAGATGCACCCTGTAAACCTGTCTCGTTGTTTGAAACATTTTTTTCTGTTCTAGCACGCTTTGTACACTGCCAAACATTTTGTTTTTTTACGACGATTTCGACGTCTCACTCAGGTTCTAAACTGACATTAAGTCGTTCTGATCCACTGCCTGTGGCAGACAACAAGGACATCACCCCAAAGTAGCGTTATCCAAGACGTCGCACTGTGATGCGACTGACATCATCCAAGGTAGCTGCTGTGAGGTCGGCTAATGACGTGATTTACGTCACTCATTAATACATCCTGATCGGTAGCCTCTCGCAGGCAGCAAGGACATCACCCCAAAGTATCGGCTGATGATGCGATAGAAATCATTTGAGAAGAGTGCCGTGACAGCAACTGATTACGCGAGTACCGCTACTCAAGGTAAAGTGCCACACACCCACTGCCAAAGCCCCTCCCCCATCCCCCCCCCCCCCCACCACCACCATGGAGGGAAGGTTGAATTTTGGACGGAAGATAGGTCAATTGGGCTACATCTAGACATTGCACTGGGTAAACCAGAATATTACTGCAGTCACAATAACACTGGATAATTGTAAATAAAAGACAGTTACAACATAAGGAAAATGGAAGAGTTTGGCTGCGTTGAGGAGAGTTTCCACACTGATGTCCGAAAGTGATTGACGACCTCTACATTTAAACTCATCTGCCACAGTGACGGAATAGATGATGTCTCTGCGTTCCCTTTCGACTGATTCCTCATACTGCACTCATGTACGCGATCAGTGTTTCGCTTGTAGCAACCCCCAGGAGGTGTCACCCATCCACAAAATTCGTTCCCAAACTCACACAAGCACTGTCAGTCAATCATTATGTGGTAACCAACAGCGCGCCAATGCACAGATGGGATGGAAAAGACACCACCAATGTACTGTAATAATAAGCATCAAGGTTAATAGCGTGAAAAGTCTTAGTAATTTTACAGTAACTTCAACACCGGCCAATGGTGTGACACCATGTTTCCCCCAATTTCAGTATTAAAGCTAAACCGTCACTTACCTACTTTGCGAGTATCATTGCGAATGTAAATAGATGGCTGCTCAGTATGTCAATTCAGCGTCAGCGTCAATTCTCTAACACATAGATCATCAAAGTATACCAGACAGCACTCTACGTATTTCTAAAACCTCGAGCACAGTGTTTAATTTACGATCTATCTCGCTGTGTATGAGAGTCACAGAGCGATCTCGCTGTCTTAGTCTAAAATGAGAGAGTGAAAGACCTTCATCACACTGTCATTGACCTACTCGCCATGCAGCACCGTTACCGAATTAATGTGTAACCGATCAGAAGAAGACCGCTACACTCCACATCTCGTGAATGAATGGAGCTTTCTGAGCCCTCACCTATACAAGTGCCGAGATTTCTCGAGATGTGCCCATGTAGAGGAGCTTAGCGCTCCTTATCGATGTATAGTAACAGATTTCAAAATGTCGTGATGGAAAAGCAGACGGTTAAGAAGAATAAGAAACGAATGATTTTTATGCTCGATGGAACTCCACACTTATGGAGTTCGACCAAGCCATCCACTTTAAAATCATACAGTGTAGGCTTTCACGGCCGATGTTGTCTTCAGTTCAAACTTCCGGGCTGAGAGGCCGTGGTGGATGTATAAAATTTCTACCTGACGTTTCGTCTCCATCCGCGGGAGACGAAACGTCAGGTAGAAATTTTATACATCGACCACGGCCTCTCAGCCCGGAAGTTTCAACTATCAACTCTAAAGTTTGGTTATATAGCCTAGGGTCGGTACCTGGAAGATATTGGTAAGAGAGAGCATAAACACACGCACTCCTAAGGCACGTTCTGCACTTAAAACTGACTGTAATGTTAGATCGCTTGCGTTTCCAACATATCAGTCGCATGGAATGTGTTAATATTCCAGTGTAAGAAATATATTTCAGGCGCAGGACATACATCCTTCTTCCCCTTTTCACTACGATAAACTATGTTATCGAACAGTAAAACGTAATATCTACTTCCTTAAAACATTTACTCTGTGTGATATGAGTACAATACAGCTTTCCGGAGATGTATAGTGCCCACGGTTCACACCCCATCACGGTTCGGAAATTATACTATGCCTGCATCAGCCCTATATAAAATGATTGTTAGCAACAGTGAATACCTCTTACATGGAAACAGATAAACGCATAGCAGCAGCGTCCGACATGTAAAAATTACAGGTAATTCCGCCTCTAACTCTGTAAAAAGCACACCTGTCAGCCAAACGTGTACACGGGATTACAGTGCCTCACAAGCACCTATCGCTAACGCTTAAATCTCGATTTTACACCCAAGATGCGACATGGGATGGAGTACATCACATAAATCAAAGTTCGTGTAGAATGCATCATCAGTCAACCATTAAATCATACCTCGTTACAGCTCCATTTCAATCAATCACCCCGTCCACTCTCTGCTTTCCTTTAACGAAAATGCAAGTAAGTTTAGAGGTGGATGGTTCTCGGTCTTCCTGAAAAGCATCAGATACAGTAGTCAACTCGCATGTATCACTGGTCCCTCAACAGACATACAGTATAATGCTGCCTCGAAGGAGAAAAATTAACTGCCTCTCTGATTCCCTTCGTTTCGATGTCGACCTTTTCGCGGATTCCTCTTGTTGAAGCTTACTTGTTCCTGTGTACAAATCGTTCGGTGCCAAGCTGAAGATACGCAAGTACTTCCTCAATTTCCCCGCATTTCGATGTATATTGGGTCAATTTATATCTATTTTATGTCAGATCTATCCATGCGATCATGACACTGGATCAATTTATATCTATTTTATGTCAGATCTATCCATGCGATCATGATATAACCTCTCGTTCTGTGTTCTAAAATTGCTTTTAAATGTAGCACAGCCGTGAAAACCTACCGAAAATGCACTGCTCGGGAGGCGTAATATAGAACTGTACTCGACTGTGTCCAGTGACCTCCACATTTGGAGAGCGTTTGTTCTGCTTTCTGTATGTCGGTGTGTATTCATGCCTCGCGGGAGGCTCCCAGAACCCGCAGTAGCCCCGAGTTAGCATTCGGATGTGGATCCGCAACGCGTTATATACGGAGCGATGTTGAGTTGCGGATCCACAATATGCCGTCAGTGTGAAAATAAAAAAATCAATCATGGTACTTCGTACATGAAACGTCGTTTCGTATAGGAAGTGATAACGTTGTGTCTATGGATTTTTCATAATAACAGATTCCCATCACTCTTTATTCAGGCTTTGGGCTGGCTAAATAGCAAGAGGGAACTGTTATTTAGGCGTATTTAAAATCATTTCTTTGTATTTCTTTAAATTTCTTACTTTTATGTATTTAATTTTTTGTATTTTATATGTCATTTTTAAGTTTGTAAGCTGCTATGAGTATTCACTTTTTGTAAAATCTTTTCATATATATCGTCCAACAATAACATATGGCTTCATTGAAATTTTTGGACGTAAGTGATTGGTTTCAAACAAGCCCTGATGTCACTATCCTCTTCATAGTTTTCTACTAATTTTTTCCAGCCTTTCATTAAGATTCGTATACGTTGTCTTCTTTCGTTTGTGTTCCATACTTAATTGTGATCTCATTAATGCACATGCCTAGTACTTTGCTTTTATCTACATATACTCGATCACGTCTTAAATTTTAGGATTTCGTTTTCCGAGAAGATTTTGAATTTTGTTGTGCCAGTCTTTTGCAGCGTTGATGTTACGATGGCGCCGTCTGTAACAGTTCAAAAGTGATCAGGTTTTTGTCATGTTCCAACCATCTATCTACAAAATAGTCGAAAAACTTAGAAAACTTGAAAATAACATGTGCTTGTGAATGTATCACGAGCCAGCCATCTCAAACATCTTCAGATTGAAGGAACGCCAGAGCAGCACACATGCGAATTTGCAGCTTCTCTTCCTCGGTTTCTCTGTATTCGCAAGTCTTGCACTTTCCTCCAGAGAGATTTCTTCATATGGAAATGGCAGCCATGCACTTGAATCGACGGGATCACGACTTTTAGCGCAGAAATCGCTGCTAATTCGAAATCAACGGTGACATTATTAAGTTTCCATTCTGTTACATTATCAAAGAAAAGACGGATATATGTCTCTTTTCTTTTGTTTGGTAAGCATGCCAAAGCCACCAGATAGATGTTTGTTTCGTATTTTGATCTTCCGAAGTCTGCATGAATATTATATATTTGCGAAAATTGTTTGCTACAGCATTTGAGGGTCCTATCCATAAAAAAGTATTTTTTTTGTGTTAAAAGCCTCTCTTCCGGCATTTCGGCTAAAAACTATGATCCTATCTGCAAAGCTGTCATCACTTAAGAGAAAACGGCTGCCGTCATTCACGGTTAATAACTCCGCCTGCAGATCAACCTCTTGTCGTCTTTCTGACTGCCATGTGATTTTGCACGGTGCATGTACAATATCCTCTTCTGGCGTCTCGGTAACAAAATCATACCTTCGACTGTGCGAGTCGCCTAACTCTTCGGTACATATTTTATAAATCGAAGTCTCCTCCTCTCGTGACCTCCTCTTTGCATGATTCAACGTCATTTATGCTTCTAAGTGAGGGTCGTCCGGTGCCCCTCATTGATGCTCGTTCGAACTAAGCACGATACAGTCTTCGGTCTTAAGCATTCCTCGGCAATATGTTGTTCTCTGTTTCGAACAGCGCAATATCACAGTCCAATCTGATTGGGTTCCCTTTACGATATACGAGTGGACCCATGGTTTACATGACATTACAATGCAGGACAGTCTGTAGTGCGTTGCCACATCAATCACATCTCGATGATCACTGAGGGTAATCTGGATTTTTTTTATCGCCATCTGAGGATATTTTCTCTTGGAACACAAATTGTCGAAATACATGTTTGAGGCGCATATCTAGAAGAGGCTTGAAAATCTTGAAATCGAAATTTAGTTAAGTAAAGGACAGGTAACTGTAAAGCAGTGCTCCTCCTGTGAGTTTCAGGGTTGATATAAGTAAGTGCTGCGCCGGACAATAATTCCCAGTACACGTCTCTCCATCAGGCCACCACAGATCTTTTAAGGTGCTGTGAAACTCGAGTAAACCATTATGTCTGGGAGACCGATTCAGTGATCCTTTGGCCAAAGCAGCGAGAGAAGGAAGGAGTGTTAATGCCGCAGCGTCTGATGTGCGATAGATTTTCGATCGAGCCTCGGCCACAGTCCCTGTAGAAACTGGTACTGCTCGTTAAACTCGGTGGTGCGTCGTGAAGGCATCGGCGCTTGGAGCTTGCGATGTCAGCTGTCGTCTAAAGTCGATATTAACGCCTGTCGACGTCGATCGTTTTGAACGCTATGATGAGTATAATGTCTACCGCTGTCTTGATTGCTTGCTTGTATAGTGTCTCCTTCCATATAGCGCATGGTTTCGTTACAATATTTGCTCTTATGTGCTGAGCTTCTTTTCTACGGTCCGCGGTGGGGGATCGTTCATGCGGTCGCGTAGTAGCACTGTAGTAGAAATCTGTTTTGTGGTGGTTCCACTTTGCTTTGGCGCTACCATGTTGTGTCAAGGCGCGGCTGACGGCCTTTATCGAGCACAGTACTCCCCATTTCAGATCCGTTGCCATGAGTCTGTGACCTGTGGTCGAGGGTCTCAACAGTACTTACAACAGTGAGGATCTTTGTTTCCAAGGTCCTGCACTGCGCCATATAGATTGCCTATGTAGCATGGTAATATAGACGGTCTTTCACCGAAAAGGTGGAAAACCAACATTCCACGTCGAGGAGGTCGGATGTCGGAACATCAACGACGTACACTCCTGGAAATGGAAAAAAGAACACATTGACACCGGTGTGTCAGACCCACCATACTTGCTCCGGACACTGCGAGAGGGCTGTACAAGCAATGATCACACGCACGGCACAGCGGACACACCAGGAACCGCGGTTTTGGCCGTCGAATGGCGCTAGCTGCGCAGCATTTGTACACCGCCGCCGCCAGTGTCAGCCAGTTTGCCGTGGCATACGGAGCTCCATCGCAGTCTTTAACACTGGTAGCATGCCGCGACAGCGAGGACGTGAACCGTATGTGCAGTTGACGGACTTTGAGCGAGGGCGTATAGTGGGCATGCGGGAGGCCGGGTGGACGTACCGCCGAATTGCTCAACACGTGGGGCGTGAGGTCTCCACAGTACATCGATGTTGTCGCCAGTGGTCGGCGGAAGGTGCACGTGCCCGTCGACCTGGAACCGGACCGCAGCGACGCACGGATGCACGCCAAGACCGTAGGATCCTATGCAGTGCCGTAGTGGACCGCACCGCCACTTCCCAGCAAACTAGGGACACTGTTGCTCCTGGGGTATCGGCGAGGACCATTCGCAACCGTCTCCATGAAGCTGGGCTACGGTCCCGCACACCGTTAGGCCGTCTTCCGCTCACGCCCCAACATCGTGCAGCCCGCCTCCAGTGGTGTCGCGACAGGCGTGAATGGAGGGACGAATGGAGACGTGTCGTCTTCAGCGATGAGAGTCGCTTCTGCCTTGGTGCCAATGATGGTCGTATGCGTGTTTGGCGCCGTGCAGGTGAGCGCCACAATCAGGACTGCAAGCCACCGAGGCACACAGGGCCAACACCCGGCATCATGGTGTGGGGAGCGATCTCCTACACTGGCCGTACACCACTGGTGATCGTCGAGGGGACACTGAATAGTGCACGGTACATCCAAACCGTCATCGAACCCATCGTTCTACCATTCCTAGACCGGCAAGGGAACTTGCTGTTCCAACAGGACAATGCACGTCCGCATGTATCCCGTGCCACCCAACGTGCTCTAGAAGGTGTAAGTCAACTACCCTGGCCAGCAAGATCTCCGGATCTGTCCCCCATTGAGCATGTTTGGGACTGGATGAAGCGTCGTCTCACGCGGTCTGCACGTCCAGCACGAACGCTGGTCCAACTGAGGCGCCAGGTGGAAATGGCATGGCAAGCCGTTCCACAGGACTACATCCAGCATCTCTACGATCGTCTCCATGGGAGAATAGCAGCCTGCATTGCTGCGAAAGGTGGATATACGCTGTACTAGTGCCGACATTGTGCATGCTCTGTTGCCTGTGTCTATGTGCCTGTGGTTCTGTCAGTGTGATCATGTGATGTATCTGACCCCAGGAATGTGTCAATAAAGTTTAACCTTCCTGGGACAATGAATTCACGGTGTTCTTATTTCAATTTCCAGGAGTGTATTTTCTATCGAATCGGCTGGGGGTGTGTCGACGAGACGAAAGTGTCGGATGAGGAAGGAAAGTTCTGGGCATATGATGATATACTGGTATTGGATTGTCGCTAACGAACACAGCTGAAATCTCCACCCACGATGAGGTGATTGTAGGCATCGAGAAATAAAGGTGTGATACCTTCTGCGTAGAACTGGGAGCGATTCCTCCGTTTATCTGTGTGCGATGGGGGAGGGAGAGGGGGAGGGGAGTACAGATTTGTAATTCTGTTTTCCCCATCTGTCAGGGACCCGCGCCGTTGGTAAATACGCGACACTGGAACTGCAATCCCTTGTCGGAGGAGGATGTGGGTTTCGTATCCGTCGGGGCTAAGTACGTCTCGTATCCATAAGACCCAGAAGAAGATATTGTCCTTTGTTCTTGTAGCAGAGCGATGGCGATGTCCGCTGCTCTCAGCGTGTCACGGTGTTGGTCTAACGAAGGAACAGATCTCATTTCCGCGTCCGTTGGAGATGACAAATCACTGTCATGAGTCCATGAACATATCAGTATTGGCGAGAGGTGGTGGCGCTGCCTGATTCGGCTCGACAGCTACGGCGACGAAGCCGATGCTGTTTCATGGCTTCTTGTCGTGGTTTTTACTCACAATCTCTGCTAGACAGCTCACAGTCTTGTGGAGAACGCGTCTCCGTGGCAGCGAGAAAAGATTTATTCTGTATGCCGCCAGGGTGGTGCGCCTCCCCTTCGTCCTGCGAAAATGGCTCAGTGGCTGAAACTGAGGTCTCGCGGCGTTTCTTGTGACGTTCAGGCGACTTTTGCCTCCAGTAATGTGTATCGGTGTCTGAGGAAGGAAGAGATTCGGGTCATTCTAGTACAGAAGCAGCGGCTAGTGTAATGTTGTCTTCCATCTCTAATACAATCTTGCTAATATCACTGTGAACTCCGAGCGTGGAAATCATGTTCACTGGCAGCACTGCAGGTGGCAACGTGGCGTGACGCCTCCATGTGTATCGGTCCTGAGAGACGTTCATGGACAGCGTCTTGTGAAGACTCAACGTGCGGTCTCGCCTCATAATTCTTCGGAAGGGTGGATGTGGTTCCGTCGGTGTCCGTTTCGTCGTGCACAGTTGTGTGATGCGGCGTTGCACTAGAGACGTTTCGCAGAGTTTATTATGTTCGTTCCTGATCTTTTTTATTCCTGTTTTTACATGACTAATAAATTGATATAATAGCATAGCACATGAAGTACAAAAGAAAATAAGGCTGCAGATCGAAATCCATCCTTGAATAAACATGAAAAATATCTAGAAGATGAAGAGAAAAACGAAGGCGAGGAAACCAGGAAAGCTCACTGCGCTTTGCTTCAAATTGTCTTGCCGTTAGAACAAGATCCGTTCTGTCACTGTAGATCGTTCCCTCATGTCTTTACACATGTCCCATCATGCTGTCTCTTCTCCTTGTCAGTGTTTTCCACATATTCCTTTCCTAAACGATTCTGTGTGTAACCTCATCTTCCTTACCTTTGAAACCTCCCCTTAGAAAAATTAATGAATGACTGTGCTGATAAACCTCTTACGTTATTTGATTTTCAAACAGCTGAGCAGAACTGAACGTACTCAGACATTTCTCTCTTTACTTATTCTGATCAACACTAAACTGACACACAATATTTTTAGTGCAACGCAGTCTGACTATCAATAATCCCTACAAAAGAATGGCCGCGACTAACAATAACCTATACGTTTCATGAATCACTTACCTCACAAAAGTCTTCGTTACTCGAACTACTGCAATACAGCTAGCGGCAATACTGCCAGGTAAGTAAAAGATTCTAACTACTGATAGGCACAGTTAGCAAAAGAAAGATTTTGATACAGAACAAACAATGTATTTATCTTAATAATGTTCAAAAGGCATCATACTGTCCGCTCTCAAAATTCTGCCATCTCTCTCCCCAAATCCACCCGTCCAGATCGTCCGCTCTCAAAATTCTGCCATCTCTCTCTCCACATCCACCACTGCTGGCGGCTCACCTCCAACTGCGCAACGCTACACGCTGTTCACATCCAACTGCACAACACTACACAAGCGAATATTCCAACAATGCAAACCAGCCACAGACTTCACACAGCACGGTCAGATTTTCATATAGAGCGCTACGTGGCGTTACCAACATAAAAACCTAAACAGCCTGCTTACACGTTATCAGTCCATCTAATTTATAGCATTCACCTCTAGCACCACATCTCAAATGCTACCGTTCTCTTCTGTTCCGGTTTTCCACAATCCATGTTCCACTACAATACAATGCTGTGCTCCATACTGCGGCGGGGCGGGGTTGGAAGCGCTGCGTTGTGATTTAATTATTGATGTTCACCTGCCTCAGTATAGCGTCCATTCACCACCCATTGCCTTGCATTCGTAGGTACTATGTAGATGATGAGAAAAGCAGCGTTGAAGAAAACCGTCGTCCATACTTACGATTACAAAGCCCACGTAACTCAAGTAACAAGATAAACCTGTAAATTACTATTAATAATGGGCAAAGTTGGTGCTTCCTCCCTTCATTGGAAGTGTTTGTTTGTAGATACTGATGTTTTATTAAGTCCTTTTCATTTATGGTGTCACCAAGCCCACATTTAAGTTGGTAGTACATCTACTACTAGTTTCTTGCAGCTTATACCACACATAAGACAGCCAGAAATGAGCTAGCTTCCAGTCGGTCCTTTTCAGTGGATTGTTCGAAAGAAGATGATCGCCAAAATTTTCTGTATATGCATACACAACACGCCACGCAGAATATTCACAAAGGCCGATAGTTTCACACGCAGTTTATTCTGCAACCAATATTCCAAAACCTCTCAAAACTTCACCGAAATCTATGGAAGGGCACCTGCTAGCACGGCGATATAAACCGAGTGCGATTTAACCGTCATTTCTTTAACTTACAGATAATTTTTTCGGACACATTTAACATGACCTTCTCGTCCGACAGCGAGTCCACGACTGACTGACTGCCGCCGCTCACAGGGCATATAACTCATTCAATTACGCGGGAAAGACTTTTCTCTGATTGGTTGATCAAGATGATCATCCAGTCAGATTAACCTTTCATAATCAATTTCGCGCGCAGACCGCTTTACTCCAATTGGCATTCGCAGATGCATCTACGTCATTTCATGTTGCAAAATGTCACAAAATGTTTTACATAACCAGACAAATATTTATCAAAGTTATTAAGTTTTTTAGGTGAGTTGAATAAGTGACCTTAGTACACTCCACACAGAGCAGTTCTCACGGTCCGCACACAGTGACAGATAGCATTATGACGCCAGCAGCCGACCACACAACGGCCGGGGCTAGAGGCTTCTTTGCCAGCCTCCAATACAGCTTGACCTAACGGAATAAAACTTACTGCAAAACTCTGCAGCCGTGTAAATAGCTGCGACGTTAGACACTACATAGTGAACTAAAAAATTTTCTTTGAGACTTTTTTATGTTTCTTATAAGTTTTTTTGATGTAATGTTTTTTTTCTCTAACTATACCGACACTTTTCATTAAACTGCAGCATTATAAGGAAGGAGGAAAAACCATAATACAAATTCTGAATGATGAAGAGCAAGGTTGTTAATAGTGCATAAAACGAGATTCGGAGGATTCATATGTGATTATTTATGTTCCCCAAAAGGTAACTTAGTATTTCCTAGATTTAATTAAATTTATCTCTTTGGTATCTTTCATTATTTGTTCTACTATACTATGCTATTTTCTCGACAATTACAAAAATCAAACATAAAACCGACAACTCTCTCCTCTTGAACTCCCCCCAGGCTCGCCAGAGAAGAAGGAAAGACGATAGCGATAGTTCTGAATGATGAAGAGGAAGGTTGACAACACGAACAGAAAGGAAACGGTATTGCCAACAACTTGTGTTGCCCGGTGCTCGTTAACCAGCTGACAACGCAAAGAATGCGTGTCCAATGAGGCTTTTAGTTACTGTCATTTAATTGATTCTTCAGTACATACCTTCTTAAATAAACAGAATTTCTTAAACCCAGTTATTTGTGTGATTTCACATACTTTATTTTGGAAGCATTGGCATGAGGTTCGGCTATAATCGTAAAAGGTCCCACATTTACATCGTAAAACTTTTTCGTCTCACCTGTAAGCTTTTTGGATTTCTCTTTGGTTTTCACAAGCACTAAGTCACCGATTTGAAAACTAGTTGTACTTGCCCTCGCATCATGTCTCCTTTTCCTCTCCAGAGCCTTTTTTCTGATGTTCGCTCGCGGTAATCGTTTCTTATGCTCCATTGCCAAATCAGTCAGACTAGGAAACTCTATCACGTCAAATAAGACTTTATTTGGTCTAATTCCAAACATTAATTCTACTGGAGCAAAACCAGTGGTTTCATGTTTCAAATGGTTAATCACTTCCTCAAAATATTCTAAGGAACTGACCCAAGCAGAACGCTTCTTGTGACAATATGTTCTACATAGACGGTTTAGTTCTTTCATAATCCTCTCACACATATTCCTCTGTGGAAAATACGTAGAAATTTTTATATGTTCGATGCTTCTTTTGCTTAAGCATTCTGCGAACCGTTTAGAAATAAATTGTGGCCCATTATGAGTTAATATTGCTTTCAGCCCCCCAATGTTCACAAAATAGTCTTTCTCTAGTTTGTTCGCAGTTCCTTTAGCATTGGCTTTTTTTTACAGGACAAAATCTCACATATTTGGTAAAACCACCTACTAACACAAATACGTACTCGCAACCTCCCCTTGAAACTGGCAAAGGACCAAAAAGGTCCACTGCTACCATATCCAACCTATTCTGAGGTTCCACTGAATACATTTGCCCCTGAATATTTTATTATTTGCCCTCAACTTTTCACATCTATCACAATATTCCAGTCTCTTCTGGACTCGTCGCCACATGTTATCAAAAATTACTACCTCACTCAATTTTGCAATACATTTCCGGGCCCTATAATGTCCACATTTCCCATGTACATAATCAATAGGTAAATCCACTGTTGTTCGGGGAAACAATTACTCCAGTTCTCCTCAACATTCTTTCTCCGTCTGAAAAGTATGTCCTTATGTATGTGGTAATACTCCGCTACCTTAGAAAACTCAGAATGACCTAAGTTGCTCTTTACCAATTTAAGATTTTCGTGTTAGTTTTGTTCCTACCTGAGATTTTTACAAATGCGTTTTATTGGGCGCTCTTCCTGTAACTGAATTACCGCCAGCAAAACTTCATCACAATCGCGTGTTCCTAAGAAATCTCCGTCCTGTTCGTTCTCCTTTACATACCGAGATAATGCATCCGCCATGATATTGTCGGAGCCTTTTATGTGTTCTATACAGAGATCAAATTGCTGAATATACATGGCCCACCTCCGAAGCCTGCTGTGTTTAAGTTGGCACGTCTGTAGATAGGTTAATGCACTATGGTCACTGAAAACTAAAACTTTATGGCCCAGCAGGTATTGTTCTAATTTCTGTAAGCCAAAAATGATTGCTAATGAAAAAGGTATTGATTTATGGACCTATTCTTCACCAGTTGCTTGGATCTGGAATAATTCCACCCCCAGACCGTAACCACACGCATCTGATCCTAGACAAAATGGTTTAGAAAAATCAGGATGGTCCAGAAGTTTACTATTCACTAGAGATTCTTTATGTTCTTAAAAAGTGGTTTGTCACTCCTGCGTCCACTTATACGTTGCGTTCTTCTGTAAGAGCTTCCTCAGACAAGGTGCATTAAACAACTGACCAGGTACAAATTGTCGATAAAATCCTAAAAGACCAAACATATCTCTTAACTCTTTTCTTGTGGTCGGCGCTGCATAATCTCTAATAACTTTTATCTTTTCCGGATCGGGCATGATCGCCTTGCCTCTAACAATATGTCACAGAACTTAATTTCTTTCTTTACTTATTCTGTTTTGTCCAGCTTCAGTTTCATTCCCCCCTTTCTAATTACATCTAATACTTTGTCTAACAACATACAGTGCTCTTCCCAAATGGGAGTTGGGATTAATACATCGTCCACATAAACAGTAATTCTTCTCAGCAGTTGGTCTCCTAGAACCTGTGACATTGCCCTAAGAAATGCACAAACGCTAATGTTTAATCCAAAGGGCACAACCTTATATTGATAACATCTCCCCTCAAACAAGAAAGCTGTGTACTTTCGAGAATCTTTCGCCAAATGAAAGTTCCAGTAGCCACACGTTACATCTATGGACGTGAAAAATTTAGCACCTTTAAATTTTTTAAAATAATTCTTGTGTGTTCTCGGTCTTATCACTTTCTGGCAATATAATTTTATTTAACGCTCGGGCGTCAAAAACAAGCCTAATGGAACCATCCTTCATAGGTACTACAACCAATGGGTTATTATACACACTAATCGCCCCCTCTATGACTTCCCATTCGAGCATTTTTTGAATCATATCTCGCACTGCTTCTTTATGTACTTCCGGAACAGCGAATGGTTTAAGAAAAGTGCGTCCTCATTTACAGTCAAATAGCACTCATAATTCAGAACTAGGTCCGGTTGGTCAGAAAGCACTCCACAATTATTGTTTAAAATCTGTCTCAAATCATTTTTTCTTTTGCACATCAGTCAATTCTGTTAATTCTTCCAATTTTTCGTCGATCCTAATTCTGACATTTTCTATCTCAGTAGGATTCACTTCCCTTCTTTCGCCATATTCATTTTGGCCCTCGATTACCTCTGTGGTCCCACAGTATCTTATTGGAATATAACTTCGTTCCTCATTTACACTTTGCCTTTTACCTATAAAGGGGATAACTACAGATTTCATTTACTCTAATAATCACATCATTTGTCCCAAAATTAACCCATCCCTTATACAGGGTGAAAAGTATTTAAACCGACAAACTCTGGGAGGTTGTAGTGGACATCAAAACAAATATTTTCCCCTGATGTCATTTTTTCCTATGAGGAGTATTTAAACCGGTAGAGGAAGATTTCACTGGCGGCAAATTAATTAAACCAACAAACATTTTTCCATTTTTTTATGACCAAGAGACAACAAATTAACACAACCCAATTTCTATTACAGTAGATTTTCAGAAATGCCTCCATTCTGGGAACCGTCTGTCCAGGAATCGGCGCACACGAGGACTGAAATGTGCCGGCGCCCCGTCATATTGGAACCACATGCGTTGTCTTGTAGGGAGCATGACGTCTTCCAGCTATTCTGGCAATGCTCTGGTGAGAAAATTATAATAGTGCCTGCCATTTAATAGCCTAGGTAGCAGATATGGCCCAATTAAACAGTCCCCAACAACAACGACCCACACATTAACGAAGAACCGCACTTGATAAGCGCTAGTAACTTTGGCATGTGGGTTATCTTCACTCCAAACATGCGAATTGTGCATGTTGAAGACTCCATCGCGCCCGAACGTTGCTTCATCGGTAAACAACACAGAGGATGGAAATGTAAGATGCATTTCACACTGTTCCAGGTACCAGTGCGAAAACTGTGCTCTGAGTGGATAGTCAACTGGCTCCAGGTTGTGAACACGTTGTAAGTGAAATGGACGTAGCAATTGCTCTCGAAGGGCTGTTCTTACATTCGTCTGAATCGTCCCCATGTTACGTGCAATTGCACGAGTGCTGATAGAAGTGCTGCAAGACAGCTTCCCCAAGTTGCAGCGTTCTTACCGTGCGATGGCGTCCCTGTCCAGGTAATCTGCTAAATGACTCGGTCTCACGCAGACGTTGGTACTCAGCAGCAAAGGTCCTATGATGTGGGATACGGCAATTAGGAAATTTTTGTTGATAAACCCGCTGTGCAGCTCGTCCGTTGTGGTGCGCTACGTAGTACGTAATACGGCCTCCCCCGGTTTAAATAATTCTCATAGGAAAAAATGACATTAGGGAGAAAATTTTGATTTGATGTGCCCTACAACCTACCAGAGTTTGTAAGTTTAAATACATTTCACCCTGTATTTATGCAAGAAATCGACACCTACCAACATATCAACACTGAATCCATTAATAATCAAAAAGTTTAATTCTATTTGTACTCCACTTACTATGATTGGTATCAGTATTTCCTGTTTAATCACTTTCTTACTTTTCCCAGGGGCTACTACAATTTTCAGCCCACTCACAGGCATTATAACAATATGCCTACTTTTAGGGAGAGCATTCACAAAATTCTGAGACACTGCACATACTTCCAAACCAGTATCTATTAAACAAGGAACCTTTTCTTTAAACACTATCACCTCAATTACAGGTTGTCCAATATATTCTTTTCTTACTACAGACTCAGGTTCATCTAGTAAATCCTGCACCTATCAAAACTTATCCCTTCTGTGGAAAGCACATTTAATTTAAATGGACCCCTTTCACTTCATTATTAGTGGCGGCTTTCACTATCCGTTCCACTATAGACAAATGAAAACATCGTTCTAACTTCTCCCCCTCCATACTATTCTCTGTATCTGAAACCCTATACAAAGTGTTGTCAGACTTATTTAACTCATTTACTTTTTCTTCCTCTTCCGTCCCTTCATCCTCACTCTCCGAAATTACTCGATTCAGTCTATTCACAACCTCCTCTTGTATCCCCCTAGCATTGCTTCCACAGTTTGTAGGTAGTCTCACGTCGTTTGCACAATGCTGTTTTTACCCCCACCTCCTGATCTGAGTCTTCACTTCCGGTACTTAGTACCTTCTCAAAATGGTTCTTGCACCGCTCGTTTAAGCTCTCCCTTTCACAAAAACCTACCACATTTACTGAATAATCAAACAGTTTTGTAGTGTCATTCTCCTCTACCCTTCTATTTTCATTTATGCTACCCCCATGCTATCCAGTCGGTACCTTCTTAGTAAAGGCCATCGCTAGCGGGTTTAACTTATCATGATTTCAGTCTGCAAACGCTAGTGTCATTACAGACTGCTAACAGTTTTCCTCCTGTGTGACATCACTGCCTCTGACGTTTGTGTCACCCGTCGGGCCGCGCCGACCCGATATGTCATGGTCTCTCAGCTGACAGTAGCTGGCACGCCGGTCTGGGTTAATGAACCGACTTTCATCTTACCTCCTCTCCCTCGGTATGCACCCCGGTAACCATTACCTCTTTGTACACCTATTCTGTGGACATTGACTTCGACTCTGTTGCTGTTTGACCTAACAGGAGGCCTGTACTCTCTTCGGTCAATTTCCTCTTCCTTTAAGATGTTTTCCACTCGCTCAAGATAATGAACAATCGATCAATGTCATCCCTAGTTGCCGAAATGATCTTATTTCTTCAATACAATGGCAACTTGTTTTCGATGCCCATAATGGTTCAAATGGTTCTGAGCGCTATGGGACTTAACATCTGAGGTCATCTGGCCCCTAGAACGGAGAACTACTTAAACCTAACTAACCTAAGGACATCACACACATCCATGCCCAAGGCAGGATTCGAACCTGCGACCGTAGCGGTCTCGCAGTTCCAAACTGAAGCGCCTAGAACCGCACGGCCACACCGGCCGGCTTCCCCATACTAATTTGCTCTGTTTCAACCTAGGCAGTTAAATATGAAAATGTAGTTACCCATTTCTGTACCAATCTTTTAATACCCTCTCTCTTTGAATCATACTTTTCCCCTGACCAAAATTTATTTAAAACCTCCATTTGTTACCGTTTTCCCCAATACTCTTCAAAAAAGGCTTGCTGAAGTTCCGCTAATTTGTCATATTTATCTGAGGCCAAGTTTCCCTAGATTCTACCTTCTCCCATTAGATTAGAGGTTATGAGCCCGATCTTCTGTTTCTCGTTCCACACTTCAGGTAATACGTCTTCGAAATCACTCCTAAACTCTTTAGGGTTAACTTTCATATTTGGATCAAATTTCAAAAACTGGCGATTCGTAACATAGGCAATTTCTGAAGATTCCACAACGCCATTAGTAATAACACAAACATTATTGTTACCACCATTTTGTTCAACTTTTGTTAATCTACTTTCATGGTTACATAGTTGCTCATTCACGCTAGTACTAAATTGATAGATATTATTTTCAATGCTAGTGATCTTCCTAGACACTTGCACTCCAAATCTTGCACACACAACTTTCCCTTCTTTAATTTGTGTTTCCAATGCCACATGACTATCCTCACAGTGTCTCTCTACTTTGTGAACCTGTTCATTTACTTTACTTAAATCTAGATTTATTTCCTCTTTTATTTTTTCACTATCCTCAGCAATTTGCTCAATTCGCGAATGTAATTCACTTTTCACAGATACAATAGCAGCATTACATTCTCGCCTGACCTGATTAATGTCACTTTTAACATTGTTACTGTACAAAGTCATATCAATATTTAAAGATTAATTCAACTCAGACATTTTATCCTCCATTTTAGATTCCAGTTCGACTGACAGGTTACTGAATCGCTGATCAAATTCGGAATGCAATTAATTTATTTCAGAGCTTAGTGAAGTTTGTATGTCTGACCCCATTTTGGTATTTTGGATCCCATTCCACTTACTCTATCATTAAGTTCTAAGCCAATTTCCTTTAAATGTGTCAAAATATTTGTTAACATTTCGGAAACACTATCCTTGGGAACACTAGTAACTGACATTGTTTCCTGTTTTGTTTTTGGAATAGCTACAGCCATTATCGAGGTACCAGGTTCGGATACATTTTGTTCACCATTCCCCCTATAATTAGCGCACATTGAGTCTGTCAAGCTGCTAGTCGTATTTGCTTGTGATACTTCAAAACTGAAATTACTGCTCATGGAATCATTTTCAGCTTTAACTTTCTTCAAATCCACCTCCATTTTCTCATCTACAACTTCCTGATTGTTTTCAGCTATTTCAGACAGTTTTTCAGCACACACATATAATACTTTAAGTAGAATACTACTTATCTTTTCATCCTGTCGTTCTGCACGGTGAGGCGACACAGCGGGTCCGTTCTCCACGCCCTGCTTCCACCGATCCAGTTTACGGCCCAGCACTCCGTCCACGGCTGTCAACTGCTCCGTCTACCTGGCTACCTCTCGTAGCTCCGCTGTCGCTGCTGCCGAAATCTGCCGCCTCGTTCCACTCTTTGTCGTCCCACTCGTTGTCGTTCCACTAGTTGTCATATTTTCAGCAAACATTCAACTGCACACGTGTCTTTAGTCCAACATTTCCGTTCCTTTTTTCACACCGAGTGATCACATAACGAGCACAATTAACCACTGCTAGTTTTTCATATACAGTTCCTACTCTCCTGAACTCTATATTCTACGATTTATTTAATTTCCCAGCCGATCAGCACCAATTGCGGTGGGCCGGGGTTGGGTGGGCTGCGTTGTGATTTAATTATTGATGTCCACCTACCTCAGTATAGCGTCCATTGACCACCCGTTGCTCTGCATTAGTAGGTACTATGTAAGGATGACAAAAGTAGCGTTGAAGAAAACCACCGTCCATACTTACGATTACAAAGTCCGCGTAACACAAATAACAAGATAGACCTGTAAATCCCTATTAATAACTCGTAAGTTGGGTGCTTCTTCCCTTCATTGAAAGTGTTTGTTTGCAGTTACTGATGTTTTATTACTGTCCTTTTCATTTATGGTGTCACCAATCCCACATTTAAGTTGGTAGTACATCTACTACTAGTTTGTGCAGCTTATATCACACGTAAGACAATCAGAAATGAGCTAAGTCCCACCCGAAATATTACGAGATTCACACAGGCAATACGCTGTTACAAAACGAGTTCACATTCGGTCCTTTTCAGTGGATTGTTCGAAAGGAGATGCTCGCCAAAATGTACTGTAGATCATACGAAACACGCCACACAGAATATTCACAAAGGCTGATAGTTTCATACGCAGTTTATTCTGCAATCGATATTCCAAAACCTCTCAAAACTACACCGAAATAAAGCACGGCGATATAAACCGAGTGTGATTTAACCGTCATTTCTTCATCTTACAGATAATTTTTTCGGACACATCTAACATGACCTTCTCGTCCGACAGCGAGTCCTCGACTGACTGGCTGCCGCTGCTCACAGGGTATATTACTCATTCAATAACGCGGGAAAGACTTTTCTCTCATTGGTTGATCAAAACGATCATCCAGTCAGATTAACCTTTCATAATCAAATTCGCACGCAGACCGCTTTACTCCAATCGGCATTCGTAGATGCATCTACGTCATTTCAAATTGCAAAATTTCACAAATTGTTCCACAAAACCAAACTAATATTTATCATAGTTATTTAGTTTCTTAGATGAGTGGAATAAGTGACCTTAGTACACTCCACACAGAGAAGTTCTCACGGTCCGCACACAGTGACAGATGGCATTATGATGCCAGCAGCCGACCACACAAAGGCCAGGGCTAGAGGCGTCATTGGCAGCCTCCAATACAGCTTGACCTAACGGAATAAAACTTACCGCAAAACTCTGAAGCCGTGTAAATAGCTACGACGTTACACATACGTGCATTGTCAAAACTTTCTCCCTCAAACTAAGGCCCATATTTGACTTGATGCCCTTCTTATCATTGCTAGTCTCCTTTTGACGTCCTCCTTGTTCCAACCGTCATTGGTTATTTTGCTGCCCATGTAGCTGAATTCCTTATCTATATCTACATCGTGACTGATAACCCTCATCTCAAGTATCTTGCTGTTCTCATTTCTGCTATTTCTCATTACTTTCATCTTTCTTTAATTTACTCTCAGTCCATATTCTGTACTCATTAGATGTTCATTCCATCCAGCTTTTCATGCACATCTTCTTCACTTTAACTCAGGATAGCAAAGTGATCAGCGAATCGGGTCATTGATATCTCTTCACCTTGAATTCTAATTCTACTCCTGAACCTTTCTATTATTTCCATCATTGTTTCTTCAATATAGTGATTGAGCAGTAGGGGGGAAAAACTACATCGCTGCCTCACACCCTTTATAATCAGAGCACTTCTTCCTTACAAGTCCACTTCTATTATTCCCTCTTACCTCTTGTACATAATGTATACTACCCGTCTCTCGCTATAGCTTATCCCTGTTCTTCTTAGAATTTTAAATTGTCGAATGCCTTATCCAGGTCGAGAAATCGTGTAAACGTGTCTTGACTTTCCTTAGTCTTGCTACCATTATCAACTGCAACGTCAAAATTGCCTCTCTGGAGCCTTTACCTTTCCTGAAGCCAAACTGGCCCCCTTCTAATACATCCTCATTTTCCGTTAAATGCTTCTATATTTTACTGTTGTCAGTAACTTGGATGCATGAGCTGATTGTGCGATAATTCTCGCACTTGTCAGTTCTTGCAATCGTCGAAATTTTGTGGATGATATTTTAACGAAAGACTGATTTCATGTCGCCATACTCACACATTCTACACACCAACGTGAATGTCGTTTTGTTGCCACTTACCCATTGATTTTAGAAAGTGTGATGGTATGTTACCTGTCCCTTCTTTCTTACTTCGATATTAAGTCTTCCAAAGCCCACTTAAATTAAGATTCTTACACTAGATCCCCTGTCTCTTCTAAATCGACTCTTCTTTTTCCTTCTACCACATCAAATCTTCCCACTCATACAGGCCTTCAACGTACTCTTTTCGCCTATCCGTCCTCTCCTGTGTATTTAACAGTGGAATTCCCACTGCACTCTTAATGTTACCACCCTTACTTTTAAAATCACCGATGATCATTTTGACTTTCTTATATGTTGAGCCAGTCTTTCCAACAATCATTTCTTTTTCGATTTCATCACATTTTTCATACAGCCAATTGATAATAGCTTCTCTGCACTTCTTATTTATTTCATTACTCAGCGACTTATATTCTTCTATTCTTGAATTTCCCTGAACATTTTTGTAATTCCTACTTTCATCGATGAACCGAAATATGTCTTCTGTTACCCGTGGTTTCTTTGCAGTCACCTTCTTCGCACCTACGTTTTCCTTTCCAACTCCTGTGATTGCCCTTTTTATAGATGTCGATCCCTGTTCAAATGTACTGCCGACTAAGCTATTCCTTATTGCTCTATCTACAACTCTAGAGAACTTCAAGCTTCTATGCCACTATTTTGCATATTGATTCTTCCTGAGTAATCCCTGAAACTTCAGCCTGCCCCTCATCACTATATAGCTGTGATCTGAATCTGCTCCTGGGTAGACGTTACAATCCAGTATCTGATTTCGGAACCTCTGTCTGACCACAACGTAATCTAAATGAAATCTTTCCGTATCACGCGTTGTTTTCCAAGTGTACCTTATTCACTTGTGATTCTCGAACAGAAGTATTCCAAAAAGGACTGTCCGATATGTGCGAACTGGACGGTAACATTCCAGTAAAACTAATATCTTGATTCTTTCACACGAGAGCATTGCACTGGTGTAAACTGCCATGGTTCTAGCTCTCACGTTCACCAAAACGAGACCCATCCGCTTCGGTAACATAAGGGCATACTACTGGACTCTGAAGATGTGTCCAGAACAGATAAAATACCCAAAAGTAGCCTCCAGTCTAGCCACCATTGTCGCAGTGACGGGCAGAAGCTATATGACGTCGGATATCCGAACTACCATTGGTGACAATGATGATCCTCTGGCACATATCCAACGGGTGTAGTTCGTAATGCCGTATGCTTGCCCGTATGCACTGCTATAGCGGCCGAAAATTGATCGCTAAGGTTCGGCGAATGCCGCGCTTGTACACCACTCCCAGACAGGGGAGGATGTCCACCAATTGAAAGGGTGTTGCGCTGCCTGTGAGAAGGCCACGGTCGATCTTCATGGAGCACTATTTGGCGACGATCATAACGCTCCCTGCTCTTTCAGTGGAAGAAGTAATCAGTGCATCGAGCTTGTGTTTTGGCCACTGGACCAACGACGAGGGCCAAGGCACGGAGCGAATCACGCGCTCCCGGACGGAATACCCATTAAGCTTTTCCGCAATCCGCATGTGAATGGTTCCATCGCAATGGCATAAAGCACGATCGATAATGGGCAATCCTGTCGTACTGAGCTTTCGATCTGAATAGCTTCTATAAGTCTTCCGTTCACGAGAAGCCTGGATGTCAGCTCTCAAGGGAGTCGCATCATCACCTGCGTAAAATTGGGGGGTATAGCCACCCAGTCCATTTCTGTGCTGAGGAAGGCGTAACTGGCATGGTCAAATGCATAGGTGAAGTCGATGGAAATTAAGAGGCCAGGCAGTTGGTAGTTTGTTGCCACTGCGATCACATTTCGCTGTTCACTGAGGTCGGTGTGGTTCTTATAATCGTCATCGGAGTATGTCTACTCAGGGAACACAAATTGTCGAAACACAAGTATGAGCCGCATAGCTAGAAGATGCGAGAAAATCTTAAAATCGGAATTTAATTACGTGAATGGCCGGTAACTACACTGAAGCGCCGAAGAAACTTGTGTAGACATGTACATTCATACACAGAGGTATGTAAACAGGCAGAATCGGCGCTGCGATCAGCAACCCCTGTATAAGACAACAAGAGTCTGGCACAATTGTTAGATCTGTTACTGCTGCTACAATGGCAGGTTATCAAGATTTAAGTGAATTTGAACGTGGTGTTATAGTAGGCACACGAGCAATGGGATACAACATGGAGATTTCCCCGTACGATGATTTCACGAGTGTACCGTGAATATTAGGAATCCGGTAAAACATCAAATCTCTGACATCGCTGCGGACCGAAAAAGCTCCTGCAAGAACGGGACCAACGACTACAGAATAAAATTGTACAAAGTGACAGAATTGCAAACCCTCCTCCAATGGCTGCAGATTTCAATGTTGGACCATTATCAAGTGTATTCGAGTGAACCATTCCATGAAACATCACCGATATGGGCTTTGGGAGCCGAAGTCCCACAAGTGTACCCTTGAAGACTGCACGACACAAAGGCTTACGCCTCGCCTGGGCCCGTCAACACCGACATTGGACAGTTGGTGATTGGAAAAATGTTGCCTAGCCGAACGAGTCTCGTTTCAAATTCTATCGAGCTGACGGACGTCTACAGGCACGGAGATAACCTCATGAAGCCGTGGACCCTGCATGTCAGCAGGGGAGTATCCAATCCGGTGGAGGCTCTGTTGTCAACATTGGGAATCTCGCTTCAAGTTCCCAAGATCATGCACTGCGCCATATAGATTTTCTATGCAGGATGATAGTACAGGTGAAGATGTCATGATCCGAAGTCCCACAAGTGTACCCTTGAAGACTGCACGACACAAAGGCTTACGCCTCGCCTGGGCCCGTCAACACCGACACTGGACAGTTGGTGACTGGAAAAATGTTGCCTAGCCGAACGAGTCTCGTTTCAAATTCTATCGAGCTGACGGACGTCTACAGGCACGGAGATAACCTCATGAAGCCGTGGACCCTGCATGTCAGCAGGGCTCTATATTGGTGTTAGAAGTGTGCAGTTAGAGTGAAATGAGATTCCTTATACGTCTCGATACGACTCTGACAGGTGACACGTACGTAAGCATCCTGTCTGATCATCTGCATCCATTCATGTCCTTTGTCCATTGTGCATTCCGACGGACTTGGACTATTCCAGGACAATGCGACACCGCACACGTCCAGAATTGCTACAGAGTGGCTCCAGGGACACTCTTCTAAGTTGAAAGACTTCCGCTGGCCATCAAACTCCTCAGAAATGAACATTATTGAGCAATTCGTGGTTGACATGCAACGTGGGGTTCAGAAGAGATCTCCAACGCCTCGTACTCTTACGGATTTATGGATAGCCCCGCAAAATTCATGGTGTCCTCCACCACTACTTAGTCCATGCTGCGTCATACTGCGACACTTCTGCATGCTCGCGGGAGCCCTACTCGATATCAAACAGGGGCACCAACTTCTTTGGCCCTCAATGTATAGGGCCGTGCTCCCTCGGCGGGCTGCGGGACTGGAGTAAGAAAACGATCCATGAACGTTGCTGGTGTGGGATTGCTATCCCTGACAAAAATTCCCAGTACGCGTCTCTCCTTCATTGCACCATATATTTTGGAAGGTTCTGTAAAACGCGAGGACCGGGAGACCGATTAAGTTCTCTTTTGGCCACAGCTGCAAGAGCGTCGTCGATGGTCACTTCCATAGTAAGGCATCTGATGTACGGTAAATCTGCTGGGGAGCCTCGGCAATAGTTGAGCTGGTACTTCTCGATAGACGTCAGTAGACCCGATGGGGCCTTCAGATTTACGACTGTGGTTTCATCAACTGTTAGTAGATATGCGACATTGGAAATTCCAACTTGCGTTGTCGGCTGTCCTCCATCAGGTACGTCTGAAGTGTAGATTAATGCCTGTCGACGTCATTGAATACTATGAACGATGTGACGCCTGGAAGTTTCTTCACCGTTAATCCTGTCTCGTTGGCATGCTTTTGTAATGGCTCTTTCCAGACGACAGATGGCCAAGAAAAAAGTTTGTGCCTAGATGTGTTGAAATTCTCTTTGATGCTCTGGGGGCAGTGGATGGTCCATGAGGTCATGTAGAGCGCTCTGGTAATAATCTGTTTTTGTCGGTTCCACCTGGCTTTGGTTCTACTATATTGTGCCAACATTCGGCTATGGCCAGTTGGGTAAACAGTATCCACAACTGCAGTGTCGTTTCGTTACTCATGATGCGTTTAACACAAGCGTGCCATGAGTCTCCGAACTGTTGTCAACATTGGGAATCTCGCTTCGAGTTCCCAAGATCCTGCACTGCGCCATATAGATTTTCTACGTAGGATGATAGTACAGATGAAGATGTCATGATCCGAAAAGGCAGACATTTAAAATTCCACATCGAGAAAATCGCATAGTAGGGTTTCAGAGATATATAGTTTAGGAGCGAAGTTCCGAGTATGTGGGCTTATGTGGGTATTGGTCTGTACGGTCGAGAACACAGATGCCACGATGGGGTGATTGTATCTACTCAGAAATAAAGGCATGATATCTTCTGCGTAGAATTGGGAGCGATCGCTCTATTTATCTGTGCTCGATGGGGCCTACAGATTTACGACTCTGGTTTCATCAACTGTTAGTAGATATGCGACATCGGAAATTCCAACTTACATTGAATAGAACAAGGAACCCGACAAGTCTAGTCGTCTTTCTTCATCGAATGTTTTTAGTTTTTTCTCTTTTCTTGGTTCAGTGATCGACACCAGAGTGAGAGCAGAATACGAGTGGGCCTACTGGTCATAGATAGCGTAATGAAATTCATGTTGTTAATACAATAGCTCTACTGAACTGTTTGGATCTCGCTGACTGCTGACTTCCATAATTGTTCAAACCCAAAACACCTGACCTGAAATGGCCATGGTTATCTCAAAAACGAAAGAACAGCTTCCCACCACTATACGTACAAAACTCGTTACGGTACCAGCATGCAGTTCTGCGTCTAATAACATCCCACATGCTCCTAATCCTAAAGGGAACAGGCATGAAGTCTTTTTTTACGATTTCCAGCAGCCCTGAGACTAATGTCAGAACTGATCTACCCGCAGCAGTCAAAGTAAATGACACGCTGCAACTTCACTGAAGTTCGGTTCGATAGCTGGCCTAAATAGTTCTACGAAGTGAGTGGTACGTAAACTTCAGAACCTAAGTATCAGTCTTCCACAAGAGTTCCATGCAACTCTAAAGAGTTCTCGAGAAAATCGGCTTTGAAGATTTTCGAAGAACTTTGGTTCATTAAAATTGAGACGATTTATGACACTGTGCAGCGTGGCTCACACAGTAGCGTAGGGGAATGTTATTTGGGTACTCTGGATTGCTAGTTTAAATCTCGCGATACTCTGTTTTCTTGTTTTAATCTTTTTCCTTTCAGTCCGGATACTTACGTCATTCAAAGATAAAATTCATCAAAAATATGCTAATTAACACATTCCTAACGAGAATTATTTTTATAAAAATGCACGTGTTGTTGCTTCTGATTTCATACTGTACGTGTTGCAAATACAATTTTTAATGAACAAAATTTTACAAAATATTGTCCATAAATATTGTTTAAACTAGAAAGCATTAAAAATTTATCAACAATCTTTCAAAAATTGCAGTTAGTTAATAAATACGTTTTCGATGAAGTTTAGGGTTGTGTGTACAATACATAATCAGAAAAATGTAGATGTGCATTTTCCATGAAAAATTACGATTAATTATATGTTAATTGGGATGAATTTTATATTAGAGCAAAGTAGGTATTCGAATTGAACAATAAATATGAAAGGAAGGAAAAGAGACCGTAACAGGATTTGAACCAGAGATCCGATGGTTACCACATTACCGTTCCCCAACATTACCGGGTGAGTTATGCGGAAATCGCCTTAACGGCAGTGGATTCAGGTTTTTCCTAAAAGTCGATTTTCTAGAGAGTTTTTGGGAGTCGAATCAAAATGCTTTAAGAGAGTGATATTCCAGTTTTCAACGCCATGTGCCATAAACATCAAAATTTAGATAAGTCCCATTGCTGGCTGCTCCCTCTCTAAGTGTGACCAGGTGTGACTGATATTACACAAGGTTCTAGCAGACGTGTTTCATTCTCGTCACAACCTTATGACAATTTCGAAGGTTCTCTCGGTAAATGTATTTACTCACCAATTTAACAGATTACAAACAACTGATATAAATTCATTTTTATTTACTTTTATCGCCAGTTCTTTCCTTTTTGTTTAATGTAGTAGTAATTTTACTTGTATAACGAATAATTTTTATCTTGTATGAATCGGGTTTATTTTTTACTGAAGTAATAGCAACTTTAGATGCTTCCCTAGCACCGATCTAAATGGATATGGCTCAATACTGAACGTGCTGCAGAAAGGACGTATACAGTAAGGATAGCACATCATTGCCTAAGACTTGCAACAGTAATGCTACAGTGAGTTTCAACAGGGAAACACCTCGGAGTCCGGTAGTACGTGAGAATGCTGTCAAAGGTAGTGTTAAATCATTGTGTAAACCATGTTGCCGCAAATATGCAAGTAGATACTCTATCGTGGAAAAAATAATTTACAAGAAAGCTTTAAACACAATGCTGCCTTTTCCTGACAAGAAGAAAGGTAACTATTATCAATGACCATATTAGTTCAGTCCAAGCGAGAGACAATAGGGGCAAAACGCACATCACTGAGCGATCGAAAGACTTCAAGAAGCGTAACAGCGTCAGCGATATTCAGCGGAGATCACCATGCAACGAATTTTTCCCTCTCTTCTGACAGCGAGTTTTACCACTCGTAACAACAGGAATGTAGCGAAAGGCTCAGTAAGAGTATTTTTTTTAAGCAGCGGTAAACACAAGAGAGTCGTGAGCGCCCGACCTACGGCGCACTGTAGAGTGTACTCAGCTGCAGAAGTCCTCACAATGCGAAGCTGTTTGTTAGCAACAGCTCTCCAAACTTCTTGGCAACGGCGGCGGCCGAGGCAAGGTCGGCGTTACGTGGAATGTACATAAGTGAAAGTTGCAGTCAGGTACACAGGCAACTTTCGCCGTATCTGCACAGGGAGTAACAGCGAGCCACGATGGTAGAACCTACGTCTATTATGTCTCCGTTCTGTCATAGCAAAGCACACATACTAAATTGGCATTTCTCATTGCGGGTGATTTTGTAATGCGGCGACGTTTTTTCGGGAATCTGCTCATTTTCCTAAGTGAAAGGAGGTAGGATGTGATACATCTACATCTACATTTATACTCCGCAAGCCTCCCAACGGTGTGTGGCGGAGGGCACTTTACGTGCCACTGTCATTGCCTCCCTTTCCTGTTCCAGTCTAGTATGGTTCGAGGGAAGAACGACTGCAGGAAAGCCTCCGTGCGCAGTCAAATCTCTCTAATTTTACATTATTTAAAAGAGTCTGTACTACATGTGGAAACGGAGTGTACAAATTTCAGTTTTTTATGACTGTAAAGACATTTGATTCTATGAAGCCCGACTGAAGGTAACAAAATGAAAGTCTTTTTTTGTTCTGCTTAGTTCTTACTTTTACAATGACGGGCCTGTTGGTCTAGTGGTACAGTGCGTGCCTGGAAACTGAGAGATCGCGTTGCCGAATCCCAGACGGACCACGGAAATTTTCAGTCTGCCTTTAATCTAGCTTTCACTTCTTAACTATGTGAGAAATCACCAGTAACGACACATAGTCCATATTCCGCTTTGAATTCCAGATCCCCATTCCCAGGTTGAATGACTCGGGTAGATTAAGAACTCGCAAATTTCCGAAATGACATCCTATTGAAAGACTTGCATCCGGCCATTGAACCCGAAGAAAGAAAAATAAAAAAAGAAGGTAATTTAGCAAAATAATGCTGCTGCTGCTGAGACCATGCTGATACACACTACCTAAAGTAAAAGTGTACACTAGCACATAGTTTCTACTATTACGATCACTCACATAGCACGTCCACATGCTGGTAGCCACCCTAAGTATAGAACGTGCGACCCGGTGGCCAAAGAACGCAGCTTTAACCAGTAAATAAACAGATGGAAACTGCACACCGGATCTATTAGTTTAGCGTGCTCGGACAATACTGCACTGTTAACCAGTAATCAGTGATCTGAAGTTTCCGAAATTCGGGTGCGTAGTATACAACAAACGTGCACCCGTGGTCTAGGGGTAACAACTGTAACTACAAATCAAAACCTCATCAGTCCCAAGTTCAACTCTCACCACTTTTTAAATTTTGATTGAAAATCATCAGCAAGAGCGTCCAAAGGCTTCGGGCATAAGAAGTCACCCTCATCCTGCAAATGGCCTTGCCAGAGAAGTCGTAAGTGGGGACAGAAGTTCAGGGCACATTCCGGCACTTTGGATGGGAAACTGCCCATTAAGCAATAATCAAAGGCTTGAGGATACAGAAGGCAATGGAATCCACTGAATTAAAGAAACGTAATGTGTATCCACAGCCTGTAGCTGAAAAAGTGTCATGATGATCTCTCCACTGACAAAGGGCCCCGGAATAGTCCCCCATTCGGATTTCCAGGAAAGCAGTACCATGGGGGAGGCGAATAGAACAAAAAGATTGAATAACCAATGAAAGGAATTTGAACCTGGAAGGGCAGCTAGAGACTATGGAAAAGGAAATGCTAAGACTCAGTCTAGATACACAGGCGGTCAGTGAAATGAAATGGAAAGAAGACAAGGATTCCTGGTCAGAAGAGTACTGAGTAATATCAAAAGCAGTAGAAAGTAGTATAACGGTAGTAGCAACCGTTATGGGTAGAAAAGTATGGCAGAGAACGAGTTGCTGCGAACAGTGATAGTGCTGTTCTCATCAGAATCCACAACAGACCTACACTCACAATAATAATTCAGGTATACATGCCGTCGTCGTGAACAATAGATGAAAAGATAGAGAAAGTATATGAACATATAGAACGAGTAATTCAATGCATAAATGGAGACCGAAATTTAGTAGTCATGGAGGACAGGAATGCGGTTGCAGGGGAAGGAGAAGAAGCAAGGGTTACGGGAGAATGTGGTACTGGTACTAGCAATGAGAGAAGAGAGAGAATAATCGAGTTCTGCAATAAATTCAGCTAATAATAGTGAATATTCTGTATGAATAGCATAAGCGGCGGAGGTATACTTGGAAAGGGCCGGAGGAGACGGAATGGTTCCTGTTAGGTTACAGTATGGTCAGGTAGAGATTCCAAAATCAGATGTTAGATTTCAGGGCGTCCGCTGTAGCAGACATAGTAATGATGAAGTGTGGGTAAAGGAAGAAGCAATGCGTAAAGAAGTGCAATACGGAAGTACTAAGGAATGAAGATATATCTTTAAGGTGTCTGATGCTGAAATAATGTGATAATTAATACTTCAGTAGGCAGTCCTGTTCAAGAGAAATGGACACCTTTGAAAAGAGCAATCACAGAAGATGCAAAGAAAAACATGGGTACAAAGAAGGTAACGGCAAAGAACATACAAATAAGACAGCGGCGAAGAACCATGGGTATCAGAAGAAATCAGTTGATCGACGAAAGAAGGATGTACTAAAATGTTCAGAGAAGCTGAGGAATGTAGGAACATATCTCACTTAGAAATTAAATGTAAGGACGAAAAGGCGACGTGGCTGCTTGAAAAAATTTGAATAAATCGAAAAATACTGTAGGCAGGACGCACTCATCATACAGAAAATTCATATTAAAAGCAAGGTCGGTAACGTTAAGAATGCAATGGGAATTCCTCAATTACATGCAGAGGAGAGAGCGGAAACAATAAATTTAATATCTCCATGACGGTGAGGATTTGTCTGATGAAGTGACAGAAGAAGAAACAAGAACTGACAGGGAAGAGACAGAGGATCAGTTATTAGAATCAGAATTTAAGAGAGCTTTGTACTACTTACAAATGTGGCAGAATGAGTAAATAATATTGCACTGAAATTTCTTAAGTTATTGGGGGAAGTGGTGAAAAAATGACTGTCCACGTGGGTGTGTCGGATGTATAAGTGGCAGTATATCATGAGACTTTCGAAAAAATATCATGCACACAATTCCGAAGACTGCAAGAGCTGACAAGTGCGAGGATTATCATAGAGTCAGCTTAAAAGCTCATGCATCCACATTTCTCACAAGAATAACGCAAAGAAGAATGGAAAATAAAATGGATTATCTGTTAGATGACGATCAGTTTGGCTTTAGAAAAGTTAAAGGCACCAGAGAGGCAGTTCTGACACTGCAGCTAACAATGGAAGCCAGATTGAAAGAACATCAAGACACGTACATAGGATCTGTCGATATGGAAAAAGCGCTCGAAAACGTAAAATAGTGTAAGACGTTTGAAATTCTGATAAAAATACGGGTAAGCTATTGGGAAGGCTAGAACGAAGGGGGAACAATAAGACAGAAAGACTGAGAACGAAGTTCTCACATTACAGAGGATGTAAGGCAGGAATGTACTCCTTCGCACTACTGTTCAAATTGTACATCATAAATAAAAGAAAGTTTCGAGAGTGGGATTGAAATTCAAGGTGAAAGGATATAAATGATAAGACTAGCTAATGTCATTGCTATTCTCAGTGAAAGTGAGAAAGAATACAGGACCTGTTGAATGGAATGAACACTCTAATGAGTACAAACTGATGATTGAGAGTAAATAGAAGAAATACAAAAGTAATGGTAAGTAGCAGAAATGAGAACAGACGGAAACTTATCATCATCACGAAGTGGATGAAGGTAGGGATTTCTGCTATCTAGACAGCGAGAAATTAACATCACCATCGGGGATTAAGAAGTAGAGGAAGTTAAGAAATTGTGCTATGTACGCAGAAAATTAACCAATTATGGACGGAACGAGGAAGAAGTAAAAAATGGAGTACCATTAGCAAAAATGGAATTCATGACCATGATAAGTCTACAAGTATCAAATTTAGACCATAATTTGAGGAATAAAAATTTGTAAACGTACATTGATGTCCAAAAATAAAACAACAAATCAAAATTTTGCAATGCTGCTTTTATTTTGCTACAAAATAGAAGACACAGATGCTAGCAAAATAGAGCCAATGTAAAGAATACAGAATGTTAACAACTGCAACATATATAACAGTAGACAAATGTTCTTCATTTTTTCCAACGTAAACAGGTTTGCACACAGATTCCGACAACTGGTTAATGTGCTCACTATGTGTTGTGAGGACCTCTGCTGGCAATATAGTGCAGACAACGATATAGTATGCTATGAAAAAGGTCATCACTGCCATGTTGTGGCAATAACGCCCATTCTTCCTGCCGAGCTGCTCGCAAATCTTCGAGAGTCGTTGGTGGATGCTGACGCGATGCAACCCATCGAGTGCAGCAAGGTGGAGGTTCTCCCTGATGTTTTCGGGTGGCATTATGTGGGGCCGACGTATGCCGCTGTTATCATGGAAGGCACAGTAACGGCTGTACAATACGTGAATACCATCCTACGACAGATAGGGCAACCATATCGGCAGCATATTGGCGAGGCATTCGTGTTCAGGAACGACAATTCGCGCCACCAACGTGCGCATCTTGTGAATAACTTCCTTCAGGTTGATGAAATCGCTCGACTGGAGTCGCCAGCATGTTGTCCAGACATGAACCCTATCGAACAAGCCTGAGATAGTTTGAAAAGGGTTGTTTATGGACGAAGTGACCCACCAACCACTCTGGGGGTCTACGCCGAATCGCCGTTGAAGAGTGGGACGACCTGGACTAAAGGTGTCTTGATGAACTTGAGGATAGTATGTCACGACGAATAGAGGCATGCATCAATGCAAGAGGACGTGCTACTGGGTATTAGAGCTACCGATGTGTACAGCAATCTGGACCACCACCTCTGAGGGTCTCGCTGTATGGTGGTACAACATGCAATTTGTTGTTTTCATGAGCAATAAAGATGGCAGAAAAATATGTTGATCTGTGTTCCAATTTTCTGTACAGGTTACGGAGCTCTGCGGTAACACACTTAGCAACAAATAATCCTACGGCAATAACGAGAATTAATACGGATACAGAGATTAGTGAACAAATAGTTGTCGTATCGAGACTGAATACTCTAAAATCGTCCAAAACTAAACGAAAAAAAACCTATTCAAAAAATGAGATTAAAATTCAGTTGATACCTTCCTCAGAGACTACCTCCAACCCTTCCAAATCAACAACGTAAATGTAGACTAGATGCGGCTTGAATTCAAAGAAGTAGTATCGACAGATATTTAGAGATTTATACCAGATAAATTAACCTACAACGGAGCTGATGCCCCTTGTACACAAAATGATTATGAAATCCGTTGCGGAAACAATGAAAAAAGCACGCCAAATTCAAACGAACACAAGATCTCCAAGACTGGCGATCTTTTACAGAATCTCGAAATTCAGCGCGGACTTCAATGCGAGATGCTTATAATAATTTCCATAACGAAACTTCGTGTCGCAGTCTAGCAGAAAATGCAATGAGATTCTGGTCGTATGTAAAAATATGCTAGCAGCAAGACACAACCAATGCCTTCTATGCGTGAAAGCGATGGATGTACTATATCGATGACAGTGTTGTCAAAGCAGAGTTAGTAAACATAGTCTTCCGAAATTCCTTCAGGAAAGAAGACGAAATAAATATTCCAGAATTAGAATCAAGAACGGCTGTAAATATGAGTAACTTAGAAGTAGATATCCTTAGATTAGTGAAGCAACTTAAAATACTCAATAAAAGCGAGTCTTCCGGTCCAGACTGTATACCAATAAGCTGTCTTTCAGAGTATGGTGATGCAATAGCTCCATACTTCACAAACGTATAGACCGGCTCGCTCTACGAAAAATTCGTACCCAAAGACTGGAAAGTTGCACAGCCCACACCAATATTCAGGAAAGACAGTGGGAGTAATCCACTAAATTACAGGCTCATATCATTAACGTCGATATGCAGCAGGGTTTTGGACCTTATATGGTGTTCGAACATTATGAATTACCTCGAAGAGAACAGTCTATTGACACGAAGTCAACACGTATTTAGAAAAAAATCTTTCTTGTGAAACACAACTAGCTCTTTACTCACACGAAATAGTGAGTGTTACTGACAAAGGATTTCAAATTGATTCTGTATTTCTAGATTTCCAGGAGTCTTTAGACACTATACCTCCCAAGCGGCTTGTAGTCAAATTGCGTTCTTATGGAGCATCGTCTGAGTTATATGAATGAATTCGTGATTCACAGTCAGAAAGGTAACATCTTGTAGTATCTGATGGAAAGTCATCTAGTAAAACAGAAGTGGTTTCTTGCCTTCCCCACGATAGTATTATAGACTTTCTGCTGTTCCCTCTCTATAAAGGGTTTAGGAGACAATCTCAGTAGGCGTCTTAGGTTGTTTGCACATGATGCTATCGTTTACTGTCTAGTAAAGTCATCACAAGACCAAAACAAATTGCAGAACGAAATTTGTATGGTGTAAAAATTGGCAATTGATCCTAAACAATGAAAAGTGCGACGTCATCCACATGTGTGCTTAAGGAATCCATTAACCCGCGGTTACGTGATAAATCAGTGAGACCAAAAGACCCCAAATTCAACTAAATATCTAGGAATTACAATTACAAACAACTAAAATTGGACAGAAGACAGAAAATTTTGGCAAGCCAAACCACAGACTGAATTTTATTGCCAGAACTCTTAGACAATGTAACACATCTACTAAAGAGTCTGCCTACGCTACGTTTCTCCGTTCTCCTGTATTGCTGCGTGGTCTGGTATGCTTACAAGGTGGGAATAGCGGAGTACATGGAGAAAGTTCAAAGAAGACCAGCACGTTTTGTATTTTACAGAAATAGGGAGAGTGTGTCACTGACATGTTACAGAATTTGGGGTGTACATAATGAAAACAAAGGCGTTTTTAGCTGTGGCGGAATCTTCTCACAAAATTTCAGTCATCAACTTTTTCCTCCATATGCGAAAATATTTTACTGACGACGACCTACATAGGGAGAAATGATCATCATAATAAAATTAGGGAAATCAGAGCTCACGGGGAAAGATACGTGTGTTCGCTCTTTCCGTGTGTTTTTCGATTTTAGGATAATAGACCATTATTGTGAAGGTGGTTCGATGAACCGTCTGCCAGGCACTTAAGTGCGATTTGCAGAGTAAGCATGCAGATTTTTCAGTATAGTCCATTTGATTTTCGGCGCACTTGTTCCACCGCCGGACAAGCTTCCTAATGCCCTCAGAAGGAGAGGTTTTTAGCTGAGCCTCGAGCCACGCATTCACCGCATCGTTCACCTCTTGTCCGAGGTGAATGGACGGCCCCATAATGCCTCTTAGGGTGTACCAGCTATGTTGTAGTCGGAAGGAGGAAGATCAGGACCATACAAGGGATGAGTCATTACGTCTAGTTTGATGTTGTAGAGCGTTCCAGCTTTGTAGTGGTCGGGCATCGTCGTGCAACAACCCAATATCTTTCGATAGTGGTCCTCAGCGTTGGTGTCGAAGTGCAGGCCTTAGCCTGTCAGCAAACGTGTAAGTGTGACACGCACTGTTTATTGTTGTGCTTCTCTCCTGATAATCTTCCAGTATTGGCCTTCTGCGTCCGAAAAAACGTTAAGTTTCAGTGTTCCTGCTGGACGAATGTGGGGGCTTCCGTTCCTTACTGTGCCATTTACTCTCCGGCACACAATGGTATAGCAGGCCGCGGTGGTCTAGTGGTTCTAGGCGCGCAGTCCGGAACCGCGGGACTGCTACGGTCGCAGGTTCGAATCCTGCCTCGGGCATGGATGTGTGTGATGTCCTTAGGTTAGTTGGGTTTAAGTAGTTCTAAGTTCTAGGGGACTGATGACCACAGAAGTTAAGTCCCATAGTGCTCAGAGCCATTTGAACCATTTTGAACAATGGTATACCTAAGTTTTGTCACCAGTGATGATTCTCTGTAAGAAACTATCACTACCATAGCGATCCGAATGTCTTGTGCAGATGTCCAAGAACGTCTCTTTACGCAGCAGTGCGTGTTGTTTGGAGACCCATCTTGTTCAGGCTTCACGAAACCCAAGTCTGCTGTGGATAATTCAGTACACAGCTTACATGCTTTCTCTCTAAATTACACTCAAGTGCTTGAATTTCCCAGTGAGTCGTTCCCTCCTTGGGAGCACCTGATTAAGATTTTAAGAAACGCAATTGAAATATCGTGCAAGTACGACGAAGGTTACCGCCTGAAAACCGGATTTTTCAAGATGATAGAACTATGAATAACCTTCAGGTGATTTGGTAATTCATCAGTAGTCACTCGTCAGTCTGCCTGAGCATGTCACGTATACGAACAATCTTGTCATCATTTGTGGGCGTGGATGGTCACCTCGCTCCTTCCTCACACTTTACACTTGTGCAGCCTTTCTTTTTTTTAATTTTTCAATCAACTTGTAAACCCTTCGTTCCGCCAAGATTGTTCTCAAATTGTGCCGATACTGATGGCTCGCGATCCACAAAAAAAAAAAAAAAAAAAAAAAAAAAAAAAAAAAAAAAAAAAAAAAAAATAATAATAATAATTTGCTCTGAGCACTATGGGACTCAACATCTGTGGTCATCAGTCCCCTAGAACTTGGAACTACTTAAACCTAGCTAACCTAAGGACATCACACACATCCATGCCCGAGGCAGGATTAGAACCCGCACCGTAGCGGTCACGCGGTTCCACACTGACGCGCCTAGAACCGCACGGCCACACCGGCCGGCCCCGAAACACCCTCTGACCACAAAAATCGGATAACCACTCGTTGATCCTCTTCGGCGCATACCGTTAACGGAATAGCCATATTCTACCTACAATAAAAGTAAGACAGATGCCAAGAGTTAAGTCAACGTTGCGGATAATTTTCGGCATACGCTCGTACTTAATGCCATACTCTTCTACAGTCCTTCACCAGATTTAACGATGTGGTGGGAGACAGCCCCGCGTCAACTCTGAGTGCTGTGACCTGGGACGTGAGTAGTTGCGCTCAATTCTCCAGACTCCTCTCGCAGCCCACCACCTCCACGGCAGTCTCTGCCGAGACGCGGCCGGCAGTCTATAAGAAGCTACTGCGCCCCGGCTCTCAGCAGGCGTAACTGGGTTTATGTACAGCGCGCGGCTATGCCGGCACGGCAGTCGGGCACTTTGTTTGGGCGGCGCAGCGCAGATTGCGTTAGGCGAGGCGGGCGGGCGGCCTGGGGACAGCGCCGAGCCTGGAGACTGCGGGCCTGGTCTGGCCGAGCTGCAGAGTGATGGCTCCCAGCTCGGCCGTGCCGCCTAACGCCGTCTGCTGCCGCCGTGACGCTGCGGCGCTGCTGTGCCACCGGGGAGCGTCTCTGCTGCCGCTGGCGCAGTGCACCACTTACCCGGCTCTGTCAGCGCCTCAGACGCGTCGGCGCTTCTGTTCTCGCATTACTTATTAAAAGTCGGCTGAACGGTGCTCCTGTTTGTAATGCTCTTTTGCTCACGCTTCCACATACAAGGCGTCCTCGTTATACATCCAATAATATAAAATGTAAGACCTCACGGACCAGACTCACCAACAGAAACCTCAGGTACATCCAGAGACTCAAGACCTCCACACCCTGGGTGACAAAAGTCAAAACTGATCTGGAAAGAGCTCAGATAGATTCATCGGACGTCATGGACAAAGGCGTCTATCGACACAAGGTGTACAAGTTGGAAGTGATGTCAGAGAAAACAGCACCTAAAGCACAAAGGCTAAAGTGGACGGAAGAAAGGAAGAGAGCGTTTGGTGAACGAATGAAGGAGTACTGGAAGGACAGGAAAAACAACTAGTCATGAATGTTTCGCGTGGTCTGATAAAAGGCCTGTAACGTGTGTAATAATAATAATAATAATAAAATGTAACAATTTGAGACGTAACTTGTTGTTGACGGTTTGCTTCTACAAGTATGGTATCTCAAAATGTTGTCTGTGCTTGCTAGCGGTGCTTCATCCTCATGTACATAACTGATTTTTTCACGTAAATGCGCGTCTGGAGCCATATGGACTCCATAGCAGAAGTTGTTCCGTTTCTCGCGGAGATAAATTCTGTTGAACTGGTAAAAGTCGTTTTCGGCGAGAGCATGCACTGCGAGCCACTGACGATATTGGTGTTTACCTGAAAATGAAGAAATGGGATAAGCGGATTAGAAGAAACAGAGAATTGGCTTTCGACATTGGGCTACCCGAGCAGGCATGCAGTTCGAGAGGCTGCTGTTGAATTAATCGGTACGTCCATAAAGCGGGGCTCTCGTAAGTCAGTTCGACAAACAAGTAGGCAGTTGCAGTTAACTCGTTCGAGAGCACTCGATGTTGCGCCTTCAGGTGTAAAAACTGCAGCTTCGTAACAATATAAAGCCTGAGGACAGGTCGCGACGGAACGCATTCGCGGAGACAATTCTGGCAAAAATGGATGAATACGACGCATCTATTGATTTCGTCTGTTTCTCGGACAAGGCTACATTCCATGTGGGGAACTGACATGTGGAGAACTGAACTCTCCCTCGTAGTCAGAGACTGCGAACGTGACTCTCCGAAAGTGAGTGTGGTGTGAATTGTTGAAGGACAGGATTACAGGCTCATTCCTCTTCGCGGAGCCCAGAGTTAATGCAACAATGTACGTTCAGCTATACGATGCACCACAACTTCCACGTCACGTGATCTTTCAACAAGATGGCGTAGTATACTGCTGTAAGGAATATCTTTCAACAAGATGGCGCAGCATGCCATTCTGCGATCATTGTGAGGGATTTCTTGGATCCTGAGTTTCCACGTTGTTGAAGTGGGAGAGGTAGTTCATCGATTACTTGGCTCCCTAGGGTTCCAGATATTACTTGTTTTTTCTTTTTGTTGTGGGGGTTCATCCAGAATCAAGTGTGTGCAGTATCGCGTTTGTACAGCTATCGCAAATGATACGTCTGCATTGCCAGACACTTCGAGAGACGTGGAATGCGGACTAGATGTCTGCCGCATCACTAATGGTGTGCATATCGAGGTGTGTCAGGTATGTAAACAAACATTTTGAGTTACCATACATGAGGAACATACCATCAATAAATATCTAGATTACTTATTAAATCATTACATTTAAATTTTATACTTAAAGGCCGAACACCCTGTATTAAACACAATTACGAATGTAATGTTAATAAAAGCCTCCACAACTGTATTCTAGGTACGTTTACTACGCCACATCGCGTTCCATTCAGAATGAACATTTCCATCTGACACCAAAAGTCTACCTGCAATATTCGTAATAAATTCTCACAGAGTGGCATAAAGCTGCTAATGGCATCACTCAAAAATGTTAGCCGTTATACATAACATTAAAAGCCATGTTAAGGAACATGAAGAGCATACTGAAACACCTCTCAGAGCACCTGTCACAAGCACAGGATGTAAACGTGTCGTAAACGTAAACTCCGTCCACTGGCTATAGCTGGCTCATCATTACCGACCGACCACAAAATCATCCTCCGAAAATGGTGTCACTGTATGCGGTGGGGTCAGCAAACCGCTTTCCTGGCCACTGTTAGTGTGTGTGACCTGCAACCGCTACAACTCGGTCAAGCAGCTCCTAAATTGACCTCACGAGACTGAGTCCGCATAGTATCACTTCTCCCACCAAATGAACATCCCTAGCTGTACTGGAAATCAAACTCAGGTCATGTGAATGATAGTGAGCTGGGCTATCCACTCAGCTACGGAGGCAGACTGTTACAATAGCAGCCATAAGTATTACTCAGCATTCGTGAACTGGTCTGGTCACCTGGCCAGCATAGCAGCGCTCTCGTGTTTAGCCTTTGAGTGGCATGGTGGGGTGGTACTAACAGCGGACACTCCAGTAATCCAACAAGTGGAGCCCTACAAGTCTGTACGTGACAATGAACTATTTGCCTATTAACGACGAGAGGAAAATAGGGGGCGCAGCATATCTCACCTTGGCAGCACAGGCAGTATCCCTAAAACAACCTTTCCCAGTGATATAGCTATTTTCCATAGATGTGACAGTTGATTTGTCAACTGCTGCTTCATTTACCAAGGATAAGGCTGACTCTCTGCTCCAGTCTATGCTGACTGATTTTATTACATTCTCGATTTCCTACTTTCCTCCAGTGGCCATAAACAGTGCTAGGGTTCTTATAATAGGTCACATTTCGGTAAAACTGACATGTTCCTTAAATACATATAAATGTTCGTTATGAAAAAACTATATGAATCACAGTAATTTAAATCGTATTTGTGCATATAAAGCCATATTTTAGTATTTAAACATTCCTATTCCTTGTATTCAAGAACAAATGAACTTTCTCATGCAGTTTGTTTCTTCAGTGTTACGTTTCTCTGAATTTCGAATCTCGTTTTCTTTCCCTGGAAATGGCAAATATCTAAGTCCCCTTGCCCCCGCCCCCCCCCCCCCCCAAACATTTTCCGTTTGAATTCGTAATATGGACGTCAACCTTACGCAACTGTGGGTTTGGGTTGCCTACTCTTACTCTATAAGCAGGTAGTTGCTTAAGCCTGTCTCATCATGCTATTCAACCTTATTGAAGTCGGATATCTGTGCTGTATAGTTCAGAAGAAATGCTGAAGGGAAGCAAAGTATTCAAGTAACATTACAGCAATTCGCTTCTCAGTACCAGAGAAAGTAGTTTCGGCAGATGGTAAAGTACTGTGTCGTAGACTGTGGTCTTATGAGTTGCTGCGGAGAAGTCATTTAACCTTCAGCAGAATCTGGGAAAAACAAAACACAAACGCTTGGTACAACGGACTGAAAATGGAAAAGCACTACAACAAAAGCTCATAGGAGAACCCCAACAATCTCATTCACATTTCAGTGAAGAGCTTTGTAAAGCTTTCTTTTGTGGTGACATTCCCTTAAGTAAATTGAACCCCTAAGGATTTTGTGGTGTACATAGTTCCGCGTAGTCAGCGCGTACACAACTTTCCCACTAGAGCGCGCCCCGCTAAGCACAACAGCGCAGGCGCAGCGCTCGTCATTCTCCGCACTACGAGATGGCGCTATCTTAGAGACGGACCAAATTCTGCTTCCGCCGATCCGCGTATTAATATGTAACGCAGCCAATGAGATTGCTGCTAACGTAGAACCTTTTCTCCTCGCGGATCACACTCGCGCAGTGATACATGAACGCCCGAGGTATTATAACGAGTGTACAGACCTCCGATTAGTCAGTCTCCATTTGTCTGCACCAGTCTGTACCAGTCTGCACTAGTGTGCATTAGTCTATAGTCAAGTTTGACTTTGCGCCTAATAAGATTATCATATCCCTGTACATAGCCATGAAGAGAAATGTATAGACACTTTGTCAAGTATCAGAGATAGCGCGCCCCGCTAAGCACAACAGCGCAGGCGCAGCGCTCGTCATTCTCCGCACTACGAGATGGCGCTATCTTAGAGACGGACCAAATTCTGCTTCCGCCGATCCGCGTATTAATATGTAACGCAGCCAATGAGATTGCTGCTAACGTAGAACCTTTTCTCCTCGCGGATCACACTCGCGCAGTGATACATGAACGCCCGAGGTATTATAACGAGTGTACAGACCTCCGATTAGTCAGTCTCCATTTGTCTGCACCAGTCTGTACCAGTCTGCACTAGTGTGCATTAGTCTATAGTCAAGTTTGACTTTGCGCCTAATAAGATTATCATATCCCTGTACATAGCCATGAAGAGAAATGTATAGACACTTTGTCAAGTATCAGAGATATGTGAGAATAAGATTAACGTACCAAGACCAAAGGAAATTCAGATTGTCAACTGTAAATAGCATCCAGAACCAAGCTAAGTAGGTTTTAGGCTTGTTATAATTTTAATAAATGTGTGTGAAAATTAATCAAGTTCTGTTTAAAATTGGTCACCGTCAATCAGCTACTCTAAGCGTGCAAGTGGCATTTCTATCGTCTGACCTAACGGCAGGAGATAAACACGCCACGATAAGACCACGAGACATATTCTGACACTCGCCTACTTCGTTAGAGCGATAAGTGTGTGTACCGAAGGTCTTACAGTACGCACTCCACAGATTTAGTGTACCGTTGAATAAATACAGAGTAGATTCTCTTCCCGATTCTTCACATTAGTAGAGGGCTACATCAACCGATGCTACATTAAAAAATTGCAGCAAATTGGACAACGGTTGATGAAACCACGGTCTGTATTGAAAGATTTATTGCAAATGTCGTTTGTGGGAACTTCGGTAAAAATGATCTTGACAAAAAGTTGCTAATAAACGGTGAACGATTATAAAAAGTAAATGTTTGCACCATTAATAATATCTTAGACAGGTCTGTGACAATCATATAGACCGAAGGCATTGCGCATGACAATGTACTACTCTTTGTAACGGATGCTTCGTCTCATAAGGTAACGCTGATAGTTCGCTAAAAGCATTATACAGTAAAATGATGCATCCGGCATGTTTATCTAACACCTTACACACAGTTTCAGAAGATATTTGTAGTAAATTCAGTGATTTTTGACAAATTTATTGCATGTGTCAAAAAGGTATTTTTGAAAGCATCTTCAGGTGTTGCAGCATTTAAGCTGTTAGCTCCAGGTGTTTAATTACCAAAATCTCCCATTTTGAAAAGATTGATGCTTGCAAATCCTACTGCCAGAAGGTTGTGGAAGGCGTCATTGATTCATTCGATAGCAATGAAGCCACTTCACGAGGACTAACCAAAGGACTAGTGTTTAAAGCTATTATTAAAGGCATAAAGTCAAATTTTGGATTTATTCCTTCTACCTTAACTGCTTTGGAGCAATCATTAGCGTAATCAGTGAAGAACAGAGAGTAAGTGAAAAAAATTGTAAATAAATCCGAAACTGTTTACGCTGAATTAGAAAAAGAGGGGCCCAAAAAATGGAAATGGTGTCAGAAAAAACCAACGTGTCACACATTGCGTTCCATTTCAATGACTTTCGTGTGAAATGTTATCTCAGAATCATTTAAATTTAGATTGATGTACAAATATAAGGCTTTGTTGGCTGGAAGCAAGATATCTATCTTACTCTAAAATTTGCACAAGATGCTTAGAAATTGAAGGAAAAATAAGATTCACAAAGAAAATACATCGTACATTAATTATATTCTTATAACGTTAATAAAATGCATACTGCAACATCAAATTCCAAATTTTGTGTATATTACTCTTTATAATATCTATATTGTAGTTCATGATCACAAACTGATTACTTTATTTTTCAACAGAAATTCTACCCCATACTAATATTATTACGAAGATGTTTTTGAGTCATAAATATCCAAGCCCTATTCATTACACACTTTATTCCGTAATGTACAGACTACCTTGTCTTCTAATCACACAGTAATTGCTAATGACACGGAAGTAAAATGAAGTTGACCTCGTGGGCTGGTAGTTACTGATTTTGGACAATAACGTTGCTGGCGACCTCATATTTTTCTCTCGTGGAAACGTGTGGAAGGAGTTTGGAGATTTGCTCACCAACTGAGAAGCTCAATGAATACAAAATCAGGGATATTGATGCATAACTTGCTAAGTATTAATCGTCCCGAATGTTATATTGGGAGTGAGGGAGTTTGGGTCGCTCATCCGGAGTTTTTATGTTGATATTTTACATGGACAAGCTGAAACACTTCATGGTACATGCATAAGTGTCGTGAAAACATTCACAGTGCAACGTGTTTACCTTAATCACCAATGCACGTCTTTACTGTAATATCACTGCATTTTTCTGATAAAGGTCATGGGAGGCCAAGTGCAGTAATACCGTGGTGATGCAGTAGAATTACTTCGAAAGGCTTCCACTACGAAGGCATTTATCTGTTAATGGAAAAAGCGTCAGTCATTAAGTTTTTGAATCAAACAAGCGACGGATCTTATTCTTTGCAAGTTTCCAGACGACTTCCCTAACGTTTAGGCGTAAGTAGTATGGCGGTAGTAGAATGGGAATCATTTTCTTGCAAAACTATCTCAAAGAAATTATGAGAAGTTTGCTGTTCCTTAATTAATGGCAGAATTTTTGCTTTCCTTATCGTACTTATAATTTTGTTTTATTACTTTGTACCTGATAGACCGAGCATTCCTGTTATATTCACAGAGGAAAATTAAATACGAAAATTAGCATCCACAAGAATGAAATGTTGTCAGGCACTGTTGTCACTTTGTTACATTTAGTCACAGTATAGTGTGCATAAAACTACAGTTCGTAAAAAACAAATCATTGACCGCTTTAATTCTGATGGCCAACGGCCTTGCCGCAGTGGTAACACCGGTTTCCGTCAGATCACCGAAGTTAAGAGCAATCGGGCTGGGCTAGCACTTGTATGGGTGACCGTCCGATCTGTTGAGCGCTGTTGGCAAACGGGGTGCACTCAGCCCTTGTGAGGCAAATTGAGGAGCCACTTGACTAAGAAGTAGCGACTACGGTCACGGAAAGTGACAACGGTCAGGAGAGCGGTGTGCTGACCACATGCCCCTCCGTATCCGCATCCACTGTCGCCCCTGGGCTCAGAGGATGACACGACGGCCGGTCGCTACCGTTGTGCCTTCCAAGGCCTGTTTGGACGGAGAGTTGTTTTAAATTCCGGTACTTCATTTTTTCGTGAGAACTCCTTTTGTATGTTACGTCGTTCGCGCATAATGGCTTGTACTTACTGGAAACCTTTAAAAGCAAATAGGTGGAGCATTTACTTGAACCTTCCGTCGTCTTTTTGGCCCTAGTACACCGTTGTCATTCGGTTCTAACACAGAATTGTCGTTCTCGTTGTCAGTAAAATTATTGTTCATCTTTGAGGTTTCAAGATTGCAGCCGGATCATGTTGACTTCTTGCCACAATATTTCGGCTAGCTATCGTCCAGCCATCTTCAGATGGGTGTCCGCCACTGGACGCTGCAATTGTTTTCTTTTTCGTGGAGGTTATAATACAGCGTAACCGGTGGACCACGGTGTTACTCTCTTGATGGATGTTAAAACTGTTCTATTCGACAATGATGTCATTCCAAAGTCATCACTGGAGTGCACGTTGGTGGTGTGGCGGTGGCACTTGAAGTCTGATACCACTTCCTGAAGGTGGGAGTTCAGATTTCAGGCAAGAGGTAACGTAACTACTGAATATTTTATGTATCAACAGTTTTGGTTTACAATGACTGACACCCATCGAGTGGTCAACTTGACATTAACGCTTTATGAGTGGCCCTAACAGGGTTATCGTTATCCAACGTCAGAATCGGAGTTATCAAGGATGGTGAGAGGAACAGGGTGCCTGTGACAGTGACTGAACTAATATGTTAGACGTCATGCGACCTCAGGATCGCTCTCACTTGAACTTTTCCCACCGGTCTAGTACTTCTGATCAGTTTCGAGAGCTGATAACTCTATAGAGGCACTTTCGTTTTTAGACGAACACCGCGAGAGGGAGGGTGGAACGCGGATGTTGCCCTTGAGTAACGAACCCCCAGTGGCGCGAGTGGTAGATCGGGTTTCTAATGACAGACGGTGTTATCGTTGTGGAGAGCCAGATCATTTAATGTCCGAGTATCCTGTTATGAGAAATCCTAGATCTACCAGCTGAGGCGGGGTCGCAAACTCCCGGGTATCTGGCTTTGGGATTGTAAGGCTGTTGGTGTTCCTAACTATCTGACTCTTCCGTATGTATGGGCCTGACTTGAACAAGAACCTGTTGGTGCACTCCTTAAACCTGGCAGTTCGGTGTCGTTGTTAGAGTACCAGTGGTATTTGGAATTCCGCTATTTGTGTAAATTCTCTTCTGCAAGTCCTTTCACTCTGAGATGTCGTGTAGCTGTTAGGCGGGAGTTACCTCTAGTGGGCAAGGTTCGGGGCAACTTGTATGTCGGGAATTTTCCTTCGCCGGTTGATCAGGTTTTCGTATAGAATCTTCAATTGCCTTTACTATTGGGTTGTGATTTCATACAGCGCTCTGGTCTGGTCCTAGACTATGTGAGTGGTGCTATTTTCGCCAGCACAAAAGAATTCCCTTTGTTCTTGCCGTCACCCTTCGTGGGTTAATGTAGTTAGTAGTGACGGCACTGGGTTTGAGTTGAGTCATCTACCACTTGATCAGGCAAGGCAAGCATCTGAGCTGTTAGGACAGTATCCTGACGTGATTTCCTATAAATTAGGTGTTATAAATTTGGTTGAATACAACATTCGATTAGTCGACAATGTACCGATCCGTCAGTCACCTTACAGACTATCGCCTCCTAAGATGAGGATCCTGAGAGAGGCATGTTACAGAATGGGCTGATCAGGCCGTCTACTTGCCCCTACACTTCTCCCATATTTCTCGTTCCCAAGGATCAGGGGTAGGATTTTCGAACCGTTCTTGTCTATCGCCTTCTCAATAAGAAGGCTATTGATCTCCGTAACTGTTTCGCTTGGTTTTCGGGTGCAATATATTTTATGGTTCTGAATCTCAATCAGGCCAACCACCAGATTCCCCTGGCGGAATAATCCAATCCCGTGACAGCCTTTTGCACCGATTGGAACCTCTTTGAGTAAACTGGGTTCCCTATGGTCTGGCTACTGGCACTACTGTTTCATCCCGTTTACAAGATGCGGTTTTGGGAGATTTGAAGTTTGTATGTGTGTATAATTATCTGAGCGACGTTGTAGTTTATATTCATTCGTTTATTGAGCACCTCTACCACCTTGGACCAATCTTATCTAAATTTCGGGCGGCAGTTTTGACGGTTAAGCCTTCCAATGTAACCTTGTGCATGCCGCAAATATACTTCTTGGGACACTTGGTTTCTCTCGATGGAATAAGGATTGACCAGGAAAGAACCAAGGATTAAAGGCTTTCCCTCCACCCAGGAATAGGGAAATCGCTAGGTTCTAGGTTCGTCGGAGTGGCGAATTATTTCCGGAAGTTCGCCCCCAACCCCTCGGAGCTGGCCGCCCCCCCCCCCCCCCCCCTTAATGCCTTGCCTAAGAAGCGGGTTTAATTTACCTGGGGAGACAGTTAGCCATTTTAAGTAGTTAAAACCTCGATTACCAGCCCTCCGGTTTCAGCTGTTCCGGATTTTGCAACAACCTTTGTTGTACAAACAGATGCTTCCCATGCTGGGATTACCGCGGTCCTGCTCAAAGAACATAGCTGGGAAAGACGTCCGTTAGCGCATGCCTCAAGGAAGCTGTTACAGCCGGAACTCAACTACTGTGTCTGGGAATGTGGGGCGCTAGCGGTGTTGTTCGCACTGGAAAAGTTCAGCTTTTACCTGGAACATAAGCAGTTTATTTTGGAAACGGATAATGAAGCCCTTCGCTGGGTATTGGCTAGGCCCCGTAGAATCGGTAGAATCGCGAGCTGGTCTGCTTGGACATCGGCTTCCCGCTTCCAACACATTCGGGGATCGGAGAACGAGGTAACTGATGCCCTTAGTAGCATCTTTAATCGAGAAGATAGTGAACTAGTAACCCAAAACCAGGAGCCCCAGAACGTTGTCAATGCTATTTTCTTTTTCATAATGTGGGGCCAGTAAATAAAGTCAGTGCCGTCATTACACTGTTTTTTATTTGCAGTGGTACATTTTCACGATCATGATTTCGGCTTTAAAGTGCCATTATCTAGTGTTTTAATGTTATACAGTGCCTAAGATGGCATATTGTCGTATTTAAAATACACTATTAGACACATTGTCTAATGGGCAGTATTTCTGGTAAAAGCCTACTGCCTAAGCGTTTTTCTCTTTCTTCAGATGTACTCCAAATTACAAAATGAGAGACATAATGAGTTCCTACGAATGTTGACAGCAGCCTGCCACAGTTTGAATGCTATTAGACTGATGATGGACCAGAAAACAGTTCCAGAATGAGAACGTGTGTTATAAAAACATCTACTAAGCAAAATACTGTAATTCTTAAACTATAACAGATATTTCAATAAATATCCGTTTACAGCTTCACTTAATGTCATTCATTGTTGGTAAAAACCCACAAACTTCCTCCGCATTGTAGATCAAGAGCAATGTGCACTGAGAGTGAGGTATAAAAATGCAGCTCGATCACGTCCAGATCCTCCTCATCTGAACCAAGAACTCTTCCTCTCACCCTCATTTTAGGCAACAAAAACAATTATCTTTCCAGTAAGGAACAATTTAATGAGACAATCTACAAGCTTTTTATGTAGTTATTGGGTTGCACTTAAATACGAGGGACGTTCAATAACTAATGCAACACATTATTTTCAGCCAGTCTCGGTGGAAAAATCTCGTAATTTTTGTGCGGAATATTGGAGTATTCCCGCTTTCGTGAAGGTCTGACCGGAGGTGGTGCTACACGTAGCCTTTAAAAAGGTGTCTGTAATGGAGCTCTTTCCAGGCTTAGAGCTGTTGTTGAGCTTCGCAGATATTCACACACTCTGGCAGAATGCTTACGGTCACCTGGCAGTGAACAAAAGCATGGTGAGTCGTTGGGGAGTTGTCTGTCAAAATCAATTCGTTGCTTCGGTGCCGAGGCCAAGCGTCGTTAGTAAAGACTGATCTTGCTCCTGCTGCGAGCGTGATAACTGTGACAGGTTCGCGTCCTGCGGATGCTTGTGCCCTGCTGTTTTTATATCGGATTTGGCTCAGCCTTTTGTCGTTGTTCGTCTCTGTTCCTGTGTCTTGACAGGCAGTTCGAGGAATGTGTCGCTCGTAAGAAATCGCAATATCTGTCGCAGAGTTCTTGTTTGATGATGTTTTTGTGTGTCTTAAATTATTGCGCTTTCGTAAATTGCTTTTATGTTTAGTGCTTCACTAATTAGGACGTTCAAAATATTTTTTTCGTCTGATACGTTGTGCATTAAACTGCCATGTCGACTTTATTCACTTATTTGAAGCCTTCAGGCTTATGTCCTTCATAGGGGCAGTTCTTGTTGCATGTGTTTTGGGTGGGCTATACTTCCAGACCAAGGTCGTGTTTACATAAGTGAGGTTCATTAGCCAAACGTCTGCGACTCCCTTCCACCTTTCATTCCGCACGACGATTAAGTTTTATCGTTTTCACTTTGTGGTGTGATATGAAGATGAACGTTGGTTGGCCGATCAACTTGTTGTGAAGAGGAGAGGTGGCTGGTTGCCTCGGCCGGTTACCGTACCATCTCTAGGCAACTTTTCAGAACCGTTTTGTCCCCAATGCTGTGAAATATGATGACTTAGGTTTTCACTCGTGTCACAGAAAAATTACTTCTCTGGTCATCAGGATGTCTTTGTATGTTGTGCCTTGGGGCGTGTTAAAGCTGGTTGCTTAGGAAGGGGTGTATTGAGCAACGTATCGGACCTGCCCTAATTAATTTCGGGTCCATTCGTCAGGACCTTGTTGCCCGACATTTAGCGATTTCATATTGAACCCTTTCCTACATAACCCTCATTTTTTTTTTATTTTAGCCAAATACTTGTGGACTACCTGTCTGAGGACTGTTTTCTCAGAACCTTCGATGAAATTGTTTATGTAACCTCATTTGTTGAAATATTATCTTGCTTCCGTTATTAAAATTTGCTGAAAATATTCGAACAATATTAACCAGTGGCAGACAATATTTGTATAGTTTTGGAAAGAGAATAACAATTGTTCTAAACAAATTTTCATTCTTCATGATGACATGAGTGACTTACGGAGAGGTGAGAGCAAGTATTCGTATTAACACTATGACCATTAGTTATTTTATCTCACTGAAATATTTGATAGATTGTTGATCGATTGTCGGCAGGTGCTTTTAAGTAATTTTATTTAAATTAACAGTTGTGTTCTAATATGTCAAGGTCTTGTTGAATTAGTTAATAAAATTATTTCGCTGCCGAGTATTAACAAAAATCTTCATACAAATGATGTTCAACCGTTATTTGTTATAGTCCTACCACTCTCAGGCAACCTTCCGCCATTATTGCGTACCAGTCACTACACTGCACTTAAGTAGATGGCATGATAGAAGTAAATTATCTCAAATGTAGTGTGAGTTCGCATCCTACCTCGGGCATGGATGTGTGTGATGTCCTTAGGTTCGTTAGGTTTAAGTTCTAGGGGACTGATGACCTCAGATGTTAAGTCCAATAGTGCTCAGAGCCATTTTGTAGTTTGAGCGTGGACATCTGAGTGATGCGTGTTTGTGCTGATTGGAATGTAGCGTGTTTCTTTCTCTTGTCTTGTTTATTACGTCTGAAGTGCCATGTGACGTTTGCTTTCTCTTGGAATGCACGTAGTAAAGCAGCGTTGGATACTGGCGAAGTGCTTACTTGAACTTCAAAGTAGGCACAAACTTTCTGGATTCACTTGATGTGTCGATTTCTGTGTGTAATATTTTTTGGAAAGGCACTCTTGTTTTTTTGTGTCTTTGCTGAATAGTGGTGATTAAGTCCAAAAACCATTCAAATCATAAATTACTTACTTGGAATGAAGGATCTGTTAGAGAAGCATGAAATCAATTGCGCCGTTGTTTCATAGTTGGTGTAACTCTTGGCACAATTATGTGGAGGAAACAGTGTCCGATCTTTAATTTTGGGCCGGCCGGAGTGACCGAGCGGTTCTAGGCGCTACAGTCTGGAATCGCGCGACCGCTACGGTCGCAGGTTCGAATCCTGCCTCGGGCATGGATGTGCATGATGTCCTTAGGCTAGTTAGGTTTAAGTAGTTCTAAGTTCTAGGGGACTGATGACCTCAGAAGTTAGGTCCCATAGTGCTCAGAGCCATTTGAACCATTTTGTAAATTTTGGTACATATCGGTGACGTCAAAAACACGATTGTATTATAAGTATGTTAGCTACGTATTCCGGTTAAGAATTCAAAATTGGGTTACATAATATTTCATCCTGTATCATGATACTATACTTGATATTAGGGAATAGAGTGGGTGGAGATTGTATAAATCTCACCCAAACGTTCGACGACCTCTTCAACTTGTTGGAAACCATTAAAAATGATTATATGCGAAAAATATTTTTTTAAATCTACAGTACAAGATATATCCTTTTCCTGCGGCTAAATTTTAACTATCATATTAGGCTGCGGTAATCCAGAACGTAGCTCGAAGAAATAAATTTCAACAACGGTGTATGTAACGGTTATATAGACAGCACGTCGAAATAGACACAAATTGAGCCGGAGTGCCAACAGGTGCCACAGGCTCGGCGATTACTGCAGGCCACGTTTCACCTGCTGAAGGGCTCTGCATTTCAATTTCGACCGCTCTCCTTTAATTAACTTTAACTGCCTGCACCACTGTTGTGGTAACGAACGCCGCACCGCTCCGCGCGGTTCTGCAAAACAGCCGCCGGATGCGCTGTGCGGGGCTGCCGGCCTGTACAGGGGCGAGAGCTGCGCTTCTTGTTGACCCGACACCGGCCGCGTGCAGGTGAACAGCACTGGAACAACACAGGTATTCCCTTGCTCTTGATTGGAAAGTGAGAATAACGCGTTGTTTTTGGAATCTTCTCAAGTGGTAAATATTTCAAGACACAAGTTTTTGAATTGTTTCGAGTTACGAGCCGCATAAAAGCATGTGCCCATCTTATAGTGGGTGTGGATGTACAGTATGGATCAACGTGCGAAATTTCACCCACACATCCGGGGCTCTGCCCGCATATGCTTTGCGCGGCCCTTCTCGGGACTGCTCGGTACGGAGCCATATTTCATGTAGCAGTGTGAAGCGGCATTGTTTCTTCCGGCATTGGTTGTGGTATTTGCGGTCGCCACGACTTTTCTCAGTTCCACGAATCGTCGTGTCAGCGCTGTTCATCATTCGTTATTTATTCCTGATTTAATGGAAATTCATAGGCTGTATGGTTGTTCACACAATAAATGACAGCCTAGAGACTCATCGTCCCAAACTTAAAATTGAGTGGGAAATCCAGAAAGAAGACTGCAGACGTCCCTGTTTCAATTGGACTTACCTG